>NW_006922281.1:982776-996500 GCF_000298275.1 Orycteropus afer afer
TCGAGTCAGCCCTGACTCATAGCGACCCCTCCTTGGGTTTCCGAGGCAGTATCACTACGGAAGTAGGATTGCCCAACCTTCCTTCAGAGGAGTGGTAGTGGGTTTGAACTGCCAGCCTTCTGGTTAGCAGTCAAGTGCCTTAGCCACTATGCTACCAGAGCTCCAGGCTCTACTCGCCCTCAAATTCTGTCCCTGCAAACACAAGGCAGAGCCTAGGTTTCTCAAGTCCCAGGCTAAGTCGCCTTTACATGCCGGTCCTCTTGGTGGCGCAAACGGAGACGCTCTCGGCTGCACACAGAAAGTTTGGTGGTTCAACTCACCCAGCGGCTCTGCGGAAGAAAGACCTGGCGACCTGCTCCCGTAAATATTACAGACTACAAAACCCTATGAGGCAGTTCTACTTTGTCACACGGGGTTGCTAGCAGTCGGAACCGAGAAACAGGGGCCCCACCCACGAGCGCCCCACGGTCCCGGGCACCCGAGCTGCAGTGACGTAAGCAGGCGCCCCTCACACGGTGGGGGTAAGGATGAGTGAGGTCCTGCAGTAGGCAGCATTTACCTGAGGCAGGTCCATCCGAGCGGCCGCCGCCATCGCAATCTGGGCACAGAGGGGCTGCCAGCGGCAGGCGACAGGGGGCGCGGAGTCCCTATGCCGGCTCAGGAGCGGGCAGCCACGGGAGGCGCGGCCGTCGACCCTCAGACTCACTTCTGTGGGCTAGGAATAACAACCTCGGACCCAAACCAGCGCTCCGCAGTCCCTGATTCGGGGAACATAGCTGAAAGAAAGCGAAATGACCGCCATCAGGAGGACGCCAGAAGTCCCTCCCCGACGTGATGCTCTCTCGCGGAAATGCCTTATCTTGGATCTTCATTGGCTCAGCCCGCTGCCGATCGGCGTAGAGTCCTCTGGGTAATGTAGTTTCCACATCTCCACAGTTAGTCAAGGGGCGTCTTTCCCGTCCCCAGGTCTCCCAATCGGGAAAGGCTGGATGTGGCCTTGCTCCTTCTTAAAGGGCAGCACGTGATTTCTGGGAAGTGTAGTTGGCAACTGTCGTACTCCATGAAACTCAGTACGTTCCCAGGGACTAAAAGGATTATTTCATATGCTTCCAAAGGCTCCTAGACCCAATGGACATAGCATATAGCGTCCAATAAATAAATAAAAGCGTCCGCCTGTAGCTGGAGACTAATAAACGTTCTCTTATTGCTCTTCACATGCTTGTATTCTAAAGCGTTGGAGTCTGTTTTGTGAATTTCAGATTGTTCAATTCTTCAGCATTGTGGAGTCTTAAGGATCCACTTGCCACTCCTCGGGCGGAAGATTGGGCAATCTACTTCCGTAGTGATACTGCCTTGGAAACACAAGGAGGGGTTGCTATGAGTCGGGTCTGACTCGACCGTACATAACAACAAAGACCCCATGTAACAAAGTAGAACAGTCTCATAGATTTTCTTTTCTTTTCCTCTTTTAGAAAAATCTTTTCTTGTTTTTGAGGAAGAGCGTTGCAAATTAAGCATCTTGATGTGACAGAAAGTTCTGGCTGAACTGAGGCCAAATCCCTCCTGGGCTTAACTGACACCATTTTGTACTTCTCTGTCATATACTGTGGGAGCTCTGGTGGCCATAGTGCCTAAATTTGACTGCCGACCAGAAGGCTGGATGTCCAAATCCACCAGACACTTCTCGGAAGGAAGACTAGGCAATCTACTTCCATAGTTAGTGATACAGCCTCAGAAGTCCAAAGAGGTGTCACTGTGAGTTTATTTGTTTATTTATTTATTTTGTCATACACTGCAGCCTGTCACTTTAAAAATTTCCACTGCACATTTGACCTAAATATAAACAGTTCTATAGAAAAATGTGATTTTACTTACCTTGCTCATATAGGTGTTAAAAAGAACAAGTTGTGGTTAAGCTTATAGTTATAATAACTTATAGTTAGATGTACTTACCGTTAAGTAGTGACATGCTTATAGCTTGCCTGGATCAAAAGCCTTTTTCTCCCTTAAGATTAAGAATACTTGCATTTTTGCTTTGATCATTTTATTTGTTCAACAGACTCGGCTTTCATGTTTTCAGAGTCCACCAGTATCATGAAGCTCTAACTGTATTGTTACTCCCTTGACTTTTCCTCAGAGCCAGGTTCAGCTGTGCTCACCTCAGAAACTTGGCTACAGGGGTCTGGATGATCTCATGGGCCAGGGAAAGTGACAATAGTTGGCTAGTTCTCAGAAAATTCCCCCTTCACTCTCCCTCAAAAAATGTTTTTTTCTGACTACTTTATCATATTTTATACTTTACCATAATCTTGGTCAACCTAAATGCAAGGGGGATCTAACCTCTCTTGTGACTTATGGTCAGTCAGCTTCCAAGTCTATAAATGTCAACTAATCATGACTATTTTAGACATACCCTTCTGCTTGTCTTTATAAGATCTTGGAAATGAACATCTCCATGGCACACTTTGCTGAGAACTTCTTGACTCTGTTTCCCCATTTTGCAAAGTGCTCTTTTGCTGTAATAAACTCTTGGTTTTTCATTTCAAACAGACTTGTACTTTTTTGTCTAGAACCTGCTTCAGTTGAAAGTTTACAGAGCAAATTAATTTCCCATTCAAAAGTTTGTACGCAAAATGTTCCATGACATTGGTTGCATTCCCCACAAGGGGTCAGCACTCTCCCCGTTCCTGCCCTGGGTTCACTGTCATGTCCTTCCACCTGGATTTTCCAACTTTTCCAGCCACTCCTTGGAAGGAAGGTTGGGCAACCTACTTCCGTGGTGATACTGCCTCTGAAACCCAGGGAGGGGTTGCTATGAGTCGGATCTGACTCCACAGGAGTGGATGCATTCCTGCCTTCTCATCTTTGCTTTTGGGTAAATGTCCTTTTGCTCTGGGATAACTGATTGTTCTAAGTGAAATGCTCCTCCAGCGTGTTATTGCTTATTTTATAGGCCTGCCTAGTATTTGGCTAAAAAGTGGTTTCTAAGAATGGTTTTAGTTCCAGACTATGGTCTTAGAGCCATAGTCACATGGGTTCCTCTAGGCTCCGTTAGACTGTAAGTGTGGTGGTTTTTTGTGAATTTGATTTTTTTTTCTACATTTTTCTCCCACTGTGTTTGGGACCTTCTGTTGTGATCCCAGTCAGAGCAGTCAGTAGTGGTAGCTGGGCACCATTTAGTTCTTCTGGTATCAGCTTGTGTAGGTTGTGGTGCATATGGTCCATTAGTCTTTTGGAGTAGTTGTTTTTCGTCACTCTCCATTGCTCTGGATGGGAAGACACCAGTAGATGTATTTTAGACGCATTCTCACAAGCTTTTAAGGCCCTGGATACTACTCACCAAAGTAGGATGTAGGACATCGTCTTTATGACCTAGGTTGTGCACATTGATGCACATGTCCTTCGGGTCTATGGTCCTTCACCTTTGCTCCTGAGAACTTCATCCCGTGAGGGGTTTGGCTGTGTCTAACAAGTTACTATGACTGTGCCCCTTGTGTGCTCTATTGTCTGCATTACAATACATGCAGCACCTACATTATGGTGTAGAAATATCCCAAACCCAACCTATATCTGCAGGTGGTGTGCACCCTCTACCCTCCCACACCTGTCGGCTGTGGTAACACCCGTTTGCAGAGTTGTCTGTGTTACAGTGGTTGCTGGAGTTGCCTTTGTGCTTGTGTCCCCCTCTGTCCTCCTCTGCCTGGGTCACGTTGTGCTGACTTCCACAGTATGGGGCATTGCCTTCCCTTCACCATTGTTAACACGTGTCTTCTATATAGTCAGTAATTGCCCCTCCCTCTCCCTTCTATCCCTGGTAACCATTCATTTTATTTCCTTCTATGTAAACTTTTTTTTTCTTTTTTAAAATAGTAGTGGTCTCATATAATAGTTATCCTTTGTGATTGACTTACTTCATTCAACGTAATGTTCTCCAAATTCATCCCACATTGTGAGATGTTTCTAGGCTCACCAGGGTCTCCTTGGCTGTAATCGTCATGGGAGCAGATCACCAGGTCTTTCCTTTGGTAGAGTGGCTAGTGGGTTTGAACCACTCACCTTTCAGTTAACAGCCACGTGCTTAACCATTGAGCCAGCAGAGGTCCTTAATGTTCAGTTATGGACAAGTGAAAAAGTTTCCAGACAAGGGCATGACAAAGAAGGTAGAAGAGTGATGTTGTGCCCCCTGAAGCAGGTGGACCAGGGTGGAACTCTGCCTCTCGTTCCCATAGAAAACATCTCTAGCTGCCTATATTGGCAGAGATTGTCTCCAACCTAGGCAAAAACACTGCTTTATCCTTAGAATACTTCTGTTTCCATAGCCTAAGGTATCTTCTGAGATAGGTCCCACTCGACTAAAGCACTTGACTGCTAACCAGAAGGCTGGCGGTTCAAATCCACCAGCCACTCCTTGGAAGGAAGGTTGGGCAATCCTACTTCCGTAGTGATACTGCCTTGGAAACCCAAGGAGGGGTCGCTATGAGTCGGGGCCGACTCGACGGCACATAGCAACAACAACAACAACAACATAGTAACTGCTAACCAGAAGGCTGGCGGTTCAAATCCACCAGCCACTCCTTGGAAGGAAGGTTGGGCAATCCTACTTCCGTAGTGATACTGCCTTGGAAACCCAAGGAGGGGTCGCTATGAGTCGGGGCCGACTCGACGGCACATAGCAACAACAACAACAGCAAGGTATCTTCAGTTCTAATGAGGAGTGACTGGAGCCCTCAGATGAGCAATAGGAACCAGCACTAGGGACTCGGCGGAAGTGCCCTCCCCAGATGCCTCAGGAGAGGCTGACACCCTCTTGGTGTCACCACTATCTGGGCCTGGGCTGCTATCTAGAGATGTCTTCAAGCCCAGGCACTGTGGGCCTGGCATACATTTCAAGTACACATTTAATAAGGAGCTCTGGTGACATGGTGCCTAAGACATTTGACTGCTAACCAGAAGGTTGGAGGTTCAAGCCCACCAGCCACTCTGTGGAAGGAAGACTAGGCAATCTACTTCTGTAAAGATTTACCACCTGGGAAACCCAAAGGGGGCTGCTATGAGTCAAAATCGACTCAATGGCAGTGAGTTTGCTTTTTGGGTACATTTAATATTAATACATTTTAATTAGATAATGTAATACTTCTAATTTAATTTTTATTTCATTATTTCAATTTGTGTAATTTTTGCCACCAGAGCTCCCAGTTTTATTTTATTTGGTTTTAATTAATTGATTTGTTTTATTTACTTTCATTCATTTTATTTTTGTATTTGTTCTATGTTATTTATTTAGTTAATTTAATTCTTTTCTTTTTTATCCTTGTTTTAATTTAAAAGTAATTTTATTTTAGGAGCTCCGGTAGCATAGTGCCTAAGGCACTTGACTGCTAACCAGAAGGCTGGCGGTTCAAACCCACCAGCCACTCCTCGGAAGGAAGGTTGGGCAATCCTACTTCCGTAGTGATACTGCCTTGGAAACCCAAGGACGGGTCGCTATGAGTTGGGGCTGACTCGACCGCAAATAACAACAACAACAACAACAACAACAACATGAGTCGGAATTGACTCGACATCAGAGTTTTTTTACTTTTTTTTGGTTTATTTAATTCACTTATGTTATTTATGGGAACTCTAGTAGCTTAGTGCCTAAGGCACTTGACTGCTAACCAGAAGGCTGGTGGTTCAAACCCACCGGCCACTCCTTGGAAGGAAGATTGGGCAATCTACTTCCATAGTGATAAGGCCTCTGAAACCTAAGGAGGGGTTGCTGTGAGTCGGAGTCGACTCGAAGTCGACTCGAAGGCAGAGAATTTGATTTTTTTTTTTTTTTTGGTTTGGAGTCCAGGAACATTCTCTTATATGTGAGCAAATTATAGCTTCCCTGGACATCAGTAGACCAAGAATCATCCTGGTTCCAGAATCCCTAGAGGCAGAAGACTGGATGGGGACTGTCAGAATCTTTGAAAGAAGACCTATGGGTCCCAACTGAGTCCTCCCAGGTTAACACAAGGCTTTGTTCTGTTTGTACATGAAAGTCTAAGCAATGTTACAGGGGTATAAAATCAACCACACACAACACTTCAAAACCCCCTTGCCTATTACAGCCCATTGCTCCATCCAGGAGCCCAGGTTTCTCCTCCTGGCCTCAGAGCAATAGTGTCTTCAGGCAAATGAATTGAAACATCTTTGTATCTTGCTCTAGGATCACCTTTAATACAATGAGACCAATGGTGTGCATTCCACATCAGCAAGAGGAAATATGGACTCCTTCTCCTAATAGTTGCATAAGTAATGACAAAATATTAGCAATTTCTTCTCTTTATACAACAGTCCAACTGTGTAACACTTTTATCTACTGACTCTGTTAACCTTACCACATGTAGGAGAATCTACCAAAAATGAAGGTTCATACTTCCAATATTAAAACCTATTTCATTTCAAGTGCTTCATATAATTTTGATATTAAAACTAAGACCAGAAAAGCAAAGGAAGAGAAAGGAAAATTTTGAATTAATATCACTTATGAATATTGATAGATGGATATTGATCCTTAAATAGAATGTCAATAAAGTAGAAGTATTAATTTAGTGAAAGCATCAGTCTATCTGTGCTATCAACAGTGAGAAGACAAGAGAGTTAAAATTCAGTGGACCTAGAGATATAATTCTCCCAAATAATACATTAAAGGAGAAACATACAAAAATCCCCAATGAAGAAGAGAACTCATTTTTGAGTAAAGCAACTGTTCACAATAAACCTAGTTAGCAAACTAGGCCTGGGAGGAAGATGAGACAGAAGACTGACAGGTGGGGCCACAGCTATGGGTATGGTTCTGAAAACAGGGGACACATGAGTTTTTAGGAACATGAGCTCAATTCCTGTATGGGCCAGATATTGTCCCAGAGATCTGGAGGCAAACATATGAAACATATTGTTGGTTTCAGTTATTATCTATGAATAGAAATTCTGAAGTCAATATCCAAAATACATTTGGTAAACACTCTGAATATCTATATTATCCATTCTCGCCTTGAATTCTATCAGGGATTCTCAAAAAACATAGGTCTTATAATGCCTGAATTTATCCTCTTTTACTCTGTGTCTAAAAATGACCAAACCCACTACTGTGGAGTCATATCCGACTCATAGTGAGCTCTCCTTGGGTTTCTGAGGTGGTATCACTATGGAAGTAGATTGCTCAACCTTCCTTCCAAGGAGTGGCTGCTGGGTTTGAACTGCTAGCCTTCTGGTTAGCAGTCAAATGCCTTAGGCACTATGCCACCAGAGCTCCTGTACTCCCTAGTAAGACATAACATCTCAAGATATTCAAGTCAGATATTTGTATACTTATTAAATTGAAGAAATGTCTCAGCAAGAACAGTTAGAAGACTGTAATTTCTGGAACCTATACAGTTCCAATGTTTGCATTTTCCATGGTATGGTCATATTCTCCATGAAAACAATTGACAGCAATGATAAGCATTTGCATCATGCTTTATCAGATGTCTGGGTTCCTGGAGACATTGTAAATGGGCTCTGACTACTCCATGTGCAGAGCATGAAGGGCTCATTTTAGGAGTGTGATACCACGAAGGGAATGAATGGAAACAATGAATGGAAACAATGAATGGAACCACTGGAGAACGCACATCCCTTAGAGCTCTCCAAGTAGACTAGGAAAGTCTGTTGAGGAATCTCAGCAAGCAGGACAGAGCCTAGAGAAAGTGGTGTAGTGGCTGATGAACAGGAAGGGGCAGAATGTTGGGAAACATGCATCCATTAATGTAGCAGCATTGAACATCCATGGGCCGGCACTATCATGGATGGTCATATAAATTGTCAAGCAGGCAGAGATTACATAAAAGAACACAAAGATGCTCACCAGTGTGAGGACACTCTGTGTGGCTCTGGTCTCAGGGGATGACCTGGAAGACAGGGGGCTGTGAATATGTTGGACTCGCTTCTTGTGCCTGAACAGGATAAGCACCATGAAGCCACTGGCCCCAATCATGGGTCCCAGACACATGACATCAATGGAGGTTAACAGGACTGCTTGTAAAGTGAGTATTACTCTCTCCGGATAGAGACAGGCACAATGTAGGAAAATCTTCATCCCTGTGAGATTTTCTCTGCCATGATTGGCAATTATATGGATGGGAATAGGGGCATTTCCCAGCATGTGCAGGACCCAGCACAGGCGGATACAGGGACCAATGAACTTGGGAGCTCTGAACTTGAGTTCCGGCCACCTGGAATTACTGGGACTGATTGTGATGGCCTGAAAGACACTCAACAGGCAAGTGGAGCCAAGGGATACTCCCCTGCCCACTCTGTGGAGATAAAAGGCAAGTTTACAAATGACATCATGGAAGAAAAAAGGCAAACCAAAAGCTTTCACTGTGTGAGTTACTCCTCTCAAGAGAAGCACCATGAAGTTGGCCAAGGTCAGGTTTTGGAGAATTGGATCTATGGGCCTCATTCTGCTCCCAGTGACGTCAGTGAGAATATAATGGCAAAGGAAGGCGGAGTTTCCCAAGAGTCCAATCCCAGTTTGTGACAGGATGATGATTCCTATGGCCAAGTCTGTGGAGGCCATTCTGTCACCTTCCTGGAAACGTTACTTCATTTCAGAGGTTGACCATCCTGGGTAGACACACAAGGCGTGGGCTGCTTCCTGGATGGCATCTGAAGTACCACGCTCCCTGACAATCATTGCTTCCCACTGTACATCCTGATGTGTCTTTTTAGTAGGAAGCTCCCTATGTTTGAAAGTATTCTCTAAATTTCAATTTAAAATACACATTAATAGTGGCTTTGGGGTAAAATCTAAAAGCTCTATGCCATTTACTAAGCAGCCAGCACTGTTCCCAGTGCTTTCCCAAGAATTTTAGGGAAGCAGCCCAACCTACTGCCGTGAAGACGGTTCTGACACGTGACCACCTCCCACGTTACCGAGTGGAGCTGCTCCAGAGCATTCTCTTGGCCGTGAGCTTTATGGAAGCATATCTCTAGGCCTTTTTCCATGGGACCAGTGGGTGGGTTCAAACCACCAACCCTTAGGTTAGCCATCAAGCGTAAACTGCTTGTGCCCCCTGGGGCCATACCACCTGATTTCAGTTCAACAGCAACCCTATAAGAGAGAACAAATAGGAGACCATGTTCAGATGGGTTTTCTCAGGCCCAGAGATTGGGAACGATTTCTAAGTTCTCACAAGTGGTAAACAGTAACACCTGATTGGAACCCAGACTGTCTGGCTCCAAAGAAAGTAGTAACTAAGATTGTGTATGAACTCTGATTGTTAGGTCCCTTCCTGAAATACTCCTTATCTGAATTTACATGCATGATTTGAAAGCTTTTCCATTGTGATGTTTTCTCCTTTTCGATATTCTTTTTAACATCCTGCTTACTCATATAATATTCCTCTAGAGGCCTGTATCATGTATGCAAAAATGGAAGTATCAATATGAAATAATGATAGTAGAATATTAAAGAACACTATTTACTTTAAAACGGGATCTACTAAATGCAATTACTCAATATTGTTTTTGTGTTTGTGTGTCATTAAGTCAATTCCGACTCATAGTGACTCCATGTGTCAGAATAGAACTGCCCCAAAGGGTTTTAGAGGGTGTATGCTTTACAGAAGGAGATCACCTGCTGTTTTCTCCCATAGAACTGCGATGGGTTTTAACCATGGATCTTCCAATTAGCAGCAGCACTTGTTCATTGCCCCTGCAGGGCTATTTACTGAATTTTAGGAAATAAAATCTGATGGACACCCCCCCCCCAAATACTGAACAATATTAGCGTTTTTCCTAAGCTATAGGGCATGAGATTTAACTAATACAAAATGAAGTGACCATTGTTTACATACTACTAGTTACCTGTATATGTAGCTAAAGGAGGTCTGGTTGCAACGTGATTAAGGCTTTTGGTTGTTTACCAAGTGCACATTGGTTGGAATTCATTGGTTGCTCTGAAGGGGAAGGATGAGGCAGTCTGCTGCTGTAAAGATTTATAGCCCTGAGAACCCTATGGGACAGTTTTGCTGTGTCCTATATGGTCGCTATGAGTTGGAAGTGACTTGATGACAGTGGGTTTAGTTTGGTTTATGTGTAGCTAATATAATGGACTGCTAACTGATGGGCTATATATTTTTATTTTGAAGTGACATTTGTATAAGATGCCTAAACTGTAGAAAAATTTCCCAAGTGTATCATAGGGATGTGGCCATTTATACCTGGAGGAAATGGAGAGAGCAGTGGTGTGAGTATTCAGGCTTGGCTGCGTCAGGCGAAATTTATGGGGAACCTCCCTAGGAGCATCTGAAATTGGAAACGCTCTTTATACTCACAGTCACAAGGCAGAGTCTTCCCTCATTGCTCCTTCCCTCATTTCAAGAGGGAAAAACAGCCCCACGCTGAGTCACAGGCCATGGAACCAGTTGTTTCCTTTGGAGAGACAGCTCTGTGCCCTTTGGTCCCTGGAACCCAAGGAAGGAACCCTGGTGGCTCATGGTTCAGTGCTAGGTTGCTACCATCCCATTGAGAGGTTCGTGGTCCATACTTGGTGATCTACTTCCATAAAGACTCCCTCCTGTGAAATCCTATGGGTCAGTTCTATTCTGTCCCATGGGCTTGCTACGAGTCAGAATCACCTGAGCAGTTTGGGGTGAAGTCAGTGTGCAACATCAAGTACCTGCCCCTCGTATACTCAGCGTTCATCTAGGACCTGGCCTCTCAATGTAACCTTGTAATTCAGGGATAAGTGATCCCTTCCCACCCTTCCCGAGCAGAGGCTGAGGTTCTGGAGGGAAAATAAAGAGCAGATCAGTTTCAGAGTGTCTGTCAAAAAACGTTTCACCCACCAGGACAGCTTATTGCTAGGAGGGAACCCAGTGAACAAACATCAATGAGTGAGCCATGAAGGGCACATCCAGGGCCGAGAGGGCATCTCTCACCTGCTGGTTCACTCCACTCAGGACTCAGGGAAGGTCCTCTTGACTGTGGATTTGTCTTGTATTCACCTCTGTCCTGGGAAGAAAAAGCCCATCTTCTAGCTAAGATGACTTACCCAGGTGCTCGAGAGACAGTCTTTACTTTGCAGACTCTCAGCCTGTAATAACACAACTCCCCTACGTATGTAGTGAACAGATGTCACTAGGGTGATGGCTGAAGGGATGAGAGAGGGCATCAGACCAAGATACAGAGAAAGACAGAGTGGGAGACAGAGAGAGCAAAAGACAGAAAGAGCATAAGGTGAGACAGAGACAGAGAAAGAGACAGAAAGGCAGCAGCCCATCTACAGTAGGGAGGAGGCAGTGACCCAAGGATATAGGTTTGGATTCTCTGATCTCATCTCCCATCAGGTGAAATTATCATGTCACACAAGCAGCGATGACAGTGTCTGCATAGGGAGTTGAGGCTGACTCTGAAAAACACTTGTTCCCACTAATGAGCACAAGAAACTTTTCAATGGAGCAGTGAGCATGACCAGAGGGACAGGCTGGTGGCCTGGGAGGGAGGCTCTGTCCAGGGCATCAGGAGTCAGAGAGTGAGTCCAGAGAGAGGGGACTGGGAGGAAAACATGTGGCTGCCACTGGGCTCTGTGCCTGAGGAGTTTGTCTCCAAACATTTCTTGTTGTTGTTAGTTGCCGTGGAGTGGATTCTGAGGCACGACACCCCATGTGTGCAGGGTAGAACTGCTCCTCGGGGCTCTCAAGGCTGTGGCCTTTCGGAAGCACATGGCCAGGCCAGTCATCTGAGGAGCGTTTGGGAGCTCAGCGCTTCACCGTTCGTCCCCCCCACCCAGGGACTCCTCCCAAACATTGAACTGATTGTTTTCACACAGATACTGTATTAGATGGGCTGTTGGAGTTCAAGCATTCGATAGAATATGTCTTAGTTCTCTAGTGCTGCTAGGACAGAAATACCACAGTGAGTGGCTTTAGCTAAGAAACCAAATCCAGTGTCTTCAAGTTGGTTTTGATGCATAACGGCCCTATGGGACGGAGCAGCACTGCCTCCGAGGGTTTGCAGGACTGTAAGTGTTTACGAAAGCACGGTGCCTCCTCTTTCTCTCGCAGAGCCGATGGCCGCTCACACTGCGGAAGTGCTGCCTAGCAGCCGAGGGCCTTAACCGCTGCAGCAGTCGGCCTCTTGGTGCCTTGAACAGAAATTCATTGTCTCAAAGTTTAGGAGGCTGTTGTTGTTCGGTGCCGTCATGTCGGCTCTGACTCATAGTGGCCTCTGTGCAACAGCAGGAAACGCTGCCCGGTCCTGCACCCCTAATCCTTGCTCTGCTTGAGCCCATGATGCAGCCACCCTGTCAGTCTACCTTTTGAGGGTCTTCCTATTTTCCTTCCACTTTAACAAGTATGACATCCTTTTCCAGGGACTGGTCCCTTCTGGTAACATGATCAAAATCGATGAGACAAAGGCTGGCTGTGCTTGCTTCACAGGAGCATGCCCGCTGTGCTTCTTTGAGAACAGGTTCGTTCCTTCTGGCAGTCCATGGTGTCCTCAGTATTCCTTGCCAAGATCACAATTCAAAGGCCTCAACTCTTCTTTGGATTTCTTTATTCATTGTCCAGCTCTCATGTGTATATGAAAACCAAACCAAACTCACCATCAAGTCGATTCGAGTCATAGTGACCCCTCCTTGGGTTTCCCAGGTGGTATCTCTATGGAAGTCGATTGCTCAATCTTCCTTCTGAGGAGTGGCTGGTGGGTTTGAACCACCAACCTTCTGGTTAGCAGTCAAATGCCGTAGGCACTGCACCACTAGAGCTCCTACATGCATATGAGGCGATTGAAAATACCACATCTTGGGTTAGGTGCATCTTACTCTTCATAGGGACAGCTTTGCTCTTTGGCACTTAAAGAAGTCTTTTGCAGCAGATTTGCCCAGTGCAATAGGACATTTGATTTCTTGACTGCAGCTTCCATGGGTGTTGATTGCGGATCCAAAATATGAAATCCCTGACAACTTCAATGTCTTTTCATTTATCAAGATTTTTTTTATTGGTTCAGTTATGAGGATTTGTTTTTTTTTTAATGTTGAGCTGTAATCCACACTGAAGACTGTAGTCTCTAATCTTCATCAACAAGTGTCTCAAGTCAACTTCACTTCCAGCAAGAAAAGTTGTGTAATTTGAATGTATTAATTTGTTAATGAATTCTTTCCCAATTTGATGGCATGTTCTTTTTCACTAACTTTCCTAGTTAATTCAGGCCCCCAGATTATTTGATCAGCACACAGCTTGAATAAGTGTGGTGAAAGGATGCAACCCTGATGCAAGCACTTCCTGATTTTAAACCATGCAGTACTCCCTTGTTCTGTTTGAATGACTGCCTCTTGATCTATGTACAGGTTCTCCTTGAGCACAAAGAACTTTTCTGAAATTCCCATTCTTCGCAATGTTTTCCCTAATTTGTTCTGATCCACACAGTCGAATGTATTTGCACACTCAATAAATTCCAAGCAAACATCTTTCTGGTATTCTTTGCTTTCAGTTAAGATCCATCTGACATCTGCAATGACATTCCTCATTCCATGCCCTTTTCTGAATTCAGCTTCCATTTCTGAAAGTTCACTGTCAATATACTGTTGCAGCTATTTTTTGAATTATCTTCGGCAAAATGTTACTTGCATGTGATGTTAATGATATTGTTCAACAGTTTCCAAAGTCACTGACGGTGCTGTACTTCAGGACAGATCTTAGAAGGTCATT
>NW_006922281.1:1004150-1028532 GCF_000298275.1 Orycteropus afer afer
TCTTCTGTGTCTGTGTTAATTGGTTTCCCTTTTCTTTGTTGAAGAGGGTCTGTGCAATCCTTCTGCCTAGTCCGCCATCTTGCCCCGCCTCAGAAGGTCATTCTTGATGACGAATGTGATGTCATTCCCCTTAATCCCTGGCATAGAAGACCACGTGATTTTCTGATTCATAGCAGCCAATACCAGTACATCTCAGTTCACTAATGCCTAGATTATTGATGTGTATGCATTTCACCTCATTTCAACAACTTCCAATTTTCCTTGATTCATACTTTAAACTCCATGGCAATGAAAAACAATACACTGAGACTTTCCATTGTTTAATGGGAGGCACAATTAAATCTAATGGGAGAGCTGAAACAGCATAAACTTAGGTCCAGAGAGTGGGAGAAGGAATTGTCAACAATGAGAGCGGGGCAGTACTTGTCAGAGAGACTAATCGGAAGTCTGAAAATGCTTTGGTATCCTCAGTCCTCTTGTATTTTATCTAAGTTGGACATTCTCCTTCTCCTCAAGATTTCTTTCCTTTTAGCAACAGGGAATAGAAGACATTTCATCTTAAACACCATCAGTGATGATGCTGAAAAGAGTCCTTCTATCGATTTCAGGTGCTTTATCCTCAGAGAATAGTCTGTCAGTGGGGCCCCGACAGTTTTGCCTCGACAGTAATCTTTTTTTTTTTTTCATGACATTGACTACAATTTACCCCAATGCAACAGCTCCCCTCCCACTTCCTCCTGATAGTTACCACTTCCCTGTGTCTATCCCTCCATGCACTCCTGCCTCCTGAGCTGTCTCCCTGTGCATAAACAGCCCTTCTTTCTCCCATGATTGTTCTCTCCAAGGAGTGTATCTACCTCAGGTAAATGTTCAACTCATATGCCTTTTGTTTGGCTGGAAGCCACAGGAGTGGGTTCATTTCCAGACCTGAAGGGCAGCTAGGGGCCATAGTCTCAGTGCTTCCACCTGGCTCTATCAGACCAGCAAACCTGTTCTCTCCCCCACCCCCACCCCCGTTTTTTCCCAAATGATTTTGAGTTTTGTTCTACATTGTTCTCCCTCTCTATCCAGGATCTCCTACATAGATCCCCCTCCAAGTGGTTGATAGTGGTAGCCGGGCACCATCTAGTTCTGATCTCATAGTCATATAGGCTGAGGATCGCATGGTGTACCAGTCGTTGAGGACTAATTGTTTCCATGAATCTCTGGTTTTCTTCATTCTTCTTTGCTCTGGATGAGGGGAGACCCATTGTTGCATCTAGATGGCTGGTTGCAAGCTTGTAATCTGCCAGTCGCTAATCACCAAAGTAGGAGGTGGAACAATGTTTTGTGTAGTATGTTATGCCAGTCAAGCTTGATCCTTGACAGTAATCTTAAGCTTGGTAGTTCAAACCCAACCAGCACTCTGTTTTTGTAAAGGTTACAGCCAAAGAGACCCTATAGAGCAGTTGTACCCTGTAACACATAGTGTGGCCATGAGTTGCGGTACTCAATGGCAATTCACAACACACAGAGAACAGACAGGAAATAAAATACAGGTCCTCCCAATTCTCACCTATACCTTGAGTGTCTAGTCATGATTCTCAGTTTTGACAGCAATATTTAATCCATGTCTCCTGTTGTTGTTGTTATATGCCATCGAGTCGGCCCTGACTCATAGCGACCCCTTCTTGGGTTTCCGAGGCAGTATCACTATGGAAGTAGATTGCCCCATCTTCCTTCCGAGGAGTGGCTGGTGGGTTTGAACCACCAGCCTTCTGGTTAGCAGTCAAGTGCCTTAGGCACTACGCTACCAGAGCTCCTCCATGTCTCCTAGATAGTGAAATACTAGTAACTAGCCATACTGAATCAGAAAGAAATCTTGAATATGTCAAGTGGATAAAGGATGAAAACACTGGTTTTCATACGGATCATTGGCTATCATTGCAGTTGTGAATCACAACATGACATTCTGGGTGACAGAGAGAGAAAAGCCATACCTGATTCACACCTATCCCAACCCATGTTTCATAGTGTTCTGTTTCTCCCATGCACAAAACACAACACAAGAACATCCTTTATATGATCTGCAGTTGCTGCCCTGTTGGTGGATTTCTTTCTCTGTCTTTCCTACTGAAAGAGCTCACTTATCCTCATTAACCAGACTCAGGGCCCAAGACTCAGAATTGAAGAGAACCTGGATGTAAGCAGTTCAAGGAGCAGAAAACGTGAGCTAGCTGGAAAGTAAATAATGAATGGGAGTTTCACTTTTCATTTTTTTTCCTGAAAGTGAAACTTTAGAACTTCTTTCCATTAATGAAAACAGGTACAAATGTAGGTCTTTTCTAAAAGGGAAGTGGCATAAAGTGAACTTTTTAAAAGCAAAAAATACAAAATTACACACAAGTCATGATTAATGACAATCATTAATTAATAAGTCATGGCCCAGTGGTTAATGCGGTCAGCTGCTAATGGAAAGGCCAGTGGTTTGAACCCACCATGTGCTCTGCAGGAAAAAGATGTGGCCGTCTGCTTCTGTAAAGATTTGCAGCCAGGGATGCCCTATACGGAAGTTCTGCTCTCTCCTATAGGGCTGGGATGAGTCAGAATTGACTGGATGGCCCTGGATGTGCTTTAGGAATGATGAATTAGCTATGGACATTCATTGCAAAACCATCAATAAGTCATGATTTCTGGTGAAATTTTATTTAATTTGAAGTTTATCCATAACCAAAATAATTCCTGAGGAAAATGCATGGGAAATATCTATGAATCCAAGGTCAAATTGGAAAAAAAAAAAAAAAAAAAGAGAGAGAGAGAGATGCATTTGCTAAAAGTTGACCAACCCAATTGTTCTGGTTCCCTAGTGCCACTCTGACAAGAATGTACCACAAATGGGATGGCCCTAACAAACAGGAGTTTATTCTTACAATTTGGAGGCATTAAGTCCAAGTTCAAAGTGCCAGGCTCTAGGGGCTGGGTGAAAGCCCCTCAACCTCGGGGCCCAGCTCTGCCTTCTGCTCCCGGTCCACTGGAGCTAGAGGTAGTTCTTCACTCAGACAGCTGCTGGCTGCTGAGGCTGAGAAGCCCCAAGGTTGACAAGTAAAAAGGCACAGTCCTGATGGCAAACCACATGGCAGGCCATTAACTTAAGTCCATTGTAAGTCCCATGGTCGGCAGAGCATGGCAGGCTGCTGAACAACGACATGGCTACATGCAGGGTTCAAGCATGCCATAGGCTAGAGACCATTCCCAAAGCTGTTTCTTATATACTGGAAGCAGACCACATACCAAAAGGCAGCTACTCAGCTGCTCCCAGTAGATTCCACCATGGAGTTGATTACCAGTCTTATCATGGGGAATACTACACCCAGCTGCCCAGCCAAATTGACATACAGATTGAAGTACACACCAGTCAATCTTCATCCCTTTAGAGAATTGCCTTAAATTGGCAAATGTGTTTTAGAAGTTTCATTGAGTCAAGATTGGGTTTAGAACTAAAAGTTAGGCTAAATACACAACACCAATGTCAAAGGATGTGTGGAACTCGACAGATGGAGTTCATAGGCATCAAATCGACTACAAGTGTGGAAAGAAGTGATGGAGAATCTCAATCTCTTCAGCCAAAACAGGACCAGGAGCTTACAGTGGAACAGAAAATCAATGGCTCATATGCAAGTTGAAGTTGGAGCTGAAGACAAAACAAGATTATATGCCTCCTGAGGAAGACTCTCAACAAGAGAGATTGTCACCGTGGCTATAACAATGGGCTCAAACATAGCATCAATTGTGAGGACGGCCCGGGACTAGCACGGTTTCCTTCTCTTTTGCATCGGGTCACTATGAGTTGGAACCGACTCTGCATCCCTTAATAGCATCAACAACATTTATTTTTAATTCCACCACTGTGAGATTCCTCAGACCACTGTTACAAAGTCTTTTGTTCAGCAGGGGGGAAAGTAATCTTTTGGAATTAAGTGCAAAGGAGGAAACAAGGCAGTAGTTTTGTCATGAAGGTAAGTAACTGATTGCGACAAACATGAGACAGGAAGTGAAGTCTATGGTTGAAGGAGCACAGTAAGATGTAGAATGTTGTGGAAAATAGACTGAGTTTCCCATGGCTCCCTACAGCTCCTCACATATTTGGAATCTCCATCAGTATTACATTCATTTCTGTGGTTCAACCACTGTTGCCTGGACATATCATCAGAGGAACTTGCCTTTCTGTCTCTATGACTGTGTCTTCTGCCTCTAGGGATTCTGGAACCAGGATGATTCTTAGTCTACTAATGTAAAGAGCAGCCATAATTCGCTCACATATGAGTATGTTTCTGGACTTCTACACAGGATACAGGATATTTTATCTGGGAACTATATTTACAGAGTAGACCTATGGTGTTTAAAGAGGGTTGAGAAACAGTGTGATGAGAAAGAGCTCTTTTGGCACAATGGTGAAGTGCTGGGCTGCTAACCAAAAGGTCACCTGTTTGAACCAGCAGTCACTCAATGACTTCTGTAAAGTTTACTCTGTCATATGAGGTCACTATGGGTGAAAATTAATGGTACCAAGCAAGGCAGTAATGGAGGAAAAGAGGCCAGTTCCTCTGGTAATACTCTCCAGATCTATTGAGACACAGTAATAAACAGAGCTGTTCATAACGCCCGAATTTATTCCCTTTTCATCTCTGTCTGAAAGCCATTCTAAGTCTTAAGACATAATATCTCAAGATATTCAAGTCAAATATCTGTATAAGTATAATGTTGAAGAGATGTCTCAGCAACAGCACTTAGACGACTGTAATTTCTAAAACCTACACGGTTCCAATGTTTGCATTTTTCATGACACTGTCATATTCTTCATGGAATCAATTGACAGCAGTGATAAACATTTGCATCATGCTTTATCAGATACCTGGATTCTTGGCAACATTGCAAATGGTGTTAGAGGATGGACTCTGACTACACCATGTGTAGCATATGAAGTGATCGTTTTGGGAGCATGATACCTTGAGGGGAGAAGGAAACAATGAATGGAACCACTGGAGAACACATACCCATTAGAGCTCTCCAAGTAGACGAGGACAGTCTGTTGCGGAATCTCAGCAAGCAGGGCAGAGCCTAGAGAAAGCGGTGTAGTGGCTGATGAGCAAAAACGGGCAGAATGTTGGGAAACAAGCATCCATTTCTGCAATGGCATTGGCCAGCCATGCATCAGTTCTCTCGAGGATAGTTACATGAATCATCAGGTAGGCAGAGATTACATAAAAGAACACAAAGATGCTCACCAGTGTGAGGACACTTTGGGTGGCTCTGGTCTCAGGGGATGACCTGGAAGACAAGGGGCTGTGAATGTATTGGACTCGCTGCTTGTGCCTGAACAGGATAAGCATCATGGAGCCACTGGCCCCAATCATGGGTCCCAGACACATGACATCAATGGAGGTTAACAGGACTGCTTGTAAAGTGATAATTCCTCTTTCCGGATTGAGACGGGCACAATGTGGGAAAATCTTCACCCCTGTGAGATTTTCTCTGCCATGACTGGCAATTATATGCATGGGAATAGGGGCATTTCCCAGCATGTGCAGGACCCAGCACAGGCAGATACAGGGACGAATGAACTTCGGAGCTCTGAATTTGAGTTCCAGCCACCTGGAATTACTGGGGCTGATTGTGATGGCCTGAAAGACACTCAACAGGCAAGTGGAGCCAAGGGAAACTCCCCTCCCCACTCTGTGAAGATAAAAGACAAGTTTACAAATGACATCATGAAAGAAAAAAGGCAAACGAAAAGCATTCACTGTGTGAGTTACTCCTCTCAAGAGAAGCACCATGGAGTTGGCCAAGGTCAGGTTTTGGAGAATTGGATCTATGGGCCTCACTCTGCTCCCAGTGACGTCAGTGAGAATATAATGGCAGAGGAAGGCGGAGTTTCCCAAGAGTCCAATCCCAGTCTGTGACAGGATGATGATTCCTATGGCCAAGTCTGTGGAGGCCATTCTGTCACCTTCCTGGAAACGTTTGATTTCAGAGCCTGATGATCCTGGGTAGACACACAAGGTGTGGGCTGCTTTCTGGATGGCATCTGAAATACCACGCTCCCTGACAATCATTGGTTCCCACTGGACATCCTGATGTGTCTTCTTAGTAGGAAGCTCCATATGTTTGAAGGTATTCTCTAAATTTCAATTTAAAATACACATTAATAGTGGCTTTGGAGTAAAATCTAGAAGCTCTATGCCATTGACTCAGCAGCCAGCACTGTCCCCAGTGCTTTACCAAGAATTTTAGGGAAGCAGCCCAGCCTACTGCCGTCGAGAAAGTTCCAACACGTGACAACCTCCCACGTTACCGAGTGGAGCTGCTCCAGAGCATTCTCTTGGCTGTGAGCTTTACGGAAGCAGATCTCTAGGCCTTTTACTGTGGGACCAGTGGGTGGGTTCAAACCACCAACCTTTAGGTTAACCATTGAGCGCAAACTGCTTGTGCCCCCTGGGGCCATACCACCTGATTTCAGTTACACAACAACCCGTAAGAGAGAACAAATAGGAGACCATGTTCAGATGGGTTCCTCAGGCCCAGAGATTGGAAGCGATTTCTCAATTCCCACAACTGGTAAAGGGTAAAACCTGATTAGAATACAGACTGTCTGGCTCCAAAGAAAATAGTGACATTGTGTTTGAACTATGGGTGTGTGTTCCTATTCTCAAATACTGCTTATCTGAATTTCCATGCGTAATTTGAAAGCGTTTCATTTTGACATGTTCTCCTTTTCAGTATTTATTATTATTTTTTTAATTAATTATTTTTTTTATTTATTTATAATTTTATTGTGGTGAGAACATGAACAACAAGACATTCACGAACATAACAACTTCCACATTTACAGCTCAGGGACTTGGATGACATATTTCATGTTGTGCCACCATTATTGCTATCCTTTTCCAAAATATTCCACCACCATTAGCTTAAAGTCAATGCCCTGCAAACAGTTTCCCTTTTCCCCTCCCTTCTACCCCTGGCAACCACTAAGGATCTTTGATTTCTCTGCAAATAGATACATGTCTTTTGTTGTTTTTCAGTATCAATTTTAATTTCCTGCTTATTCCTAAAAGAGCAGATGCCTGTCTTATGCTTGTGCATAAAACACAAGTATAAAAACAAAACAGTGAAAATAACTTGTTAAAGATCTCATTCACTTTATAATTGGAACTACTGAATCCAATAACTCAAAGTTGCTGTGTGCCATCGGGTTGATTCGGGCTAACAGCGACCCCATGGCCCAGAGTAGGCTGTATGCTCTACCGAAGCACTTTGCCAAGTCTTCTGTCCTGTGGAGAAGCCGGGGAGGTTCACACTGCAGACTTTTCAGTTAGCAGCCCAGCACTTAACCATTGCACTACCAGCTCTCCTTACTAAATAGTAGAATGCCAGGCAGATGGCACTTTTCCTTGTTATTATTATTATTTTTTTTAAGGAGCTCTGGTTGTGTAGTGGGTAAGGAATTTGGCTGCTAACTAGAAGGTTGGTGGTTCAAACCCAGTAGCTGCTCTGTAGGAGCATAAAGATTTACAACCTTGGAAATGCAATAGGGTCACTATGAATTGGAATCCAATATATGGCAGTTAGCGTGACCTTGGTTTACCTTGTTTTGGTTGTGAAATAAAGTATGATGGAAACATCTGAAAATATTGAACAATATCAACATCTGTCCTAAGGAAAGTGTACTTTGTTGGTGCAGTGGTTAATGCATTCAGCTGCTAATTAAAGGGTCAGTGCTTCAAACTCACCAGCCATCCTGTAAGAGAAAGATGGGATAGTCTCCTTCCATAGAGGTTTATAGCCCTATGGGGCAGTTCTACTCTGTCCTATAGAATTGCTATGAATCACATTTGATTCATAGCAAACCTATAGGACTATGAATCTCAATGAATCTCAGTGACAGTGGGATTTTTTTTATTTTCACCCTAAGCCATTGTGGCACAGGGTTCAACAAATATAAATATGAATGTTATAACCCTTTATATGCAAATAATATACTTTACATGTAGCTAATATATAGGCGCAAAAAGGGGAAGGAGGCCACATGTTCTGACCTCCTAGAACCCCACAAGAGGAAGGCAGAATCACCATCAAATAGCCCAAGGCCTATTACTGCAAGGCCAGACATGCTGCCTCCCTTGAGCCCTTTCATCAACTGTTCCTCCCAAAACACCCACCACCTTTCTCCTGAGTTCGATAATTCACTGCAGTGGCCATGCAGAACTCACAGGTTATGGGGTTTGTTAGGGAAGCACCAGGCTACAATTCTAGTTCAGGAAAAACGCTCAGTCTCTCTCCCAGCCCACTGTCTCTCAGCCAAGTCTCTCACAGTCTCTCCCCCAGCAGTGCATGTCCCTCGGTGTCTTACTCAGTAACGCATGTCTCTTGCGTCTCTTTCCCAGCAGCACGTGTCTCTTTCAGTAGTGCATGTCTCTTTCAGCAGCATATCTTCCTCAACCAGCAGTCAGAGAGAGTTCTGCCTCTAGGAGGCCTCCTTTTGAGCTTGGCAGAGTGGCCAAACTAGCCAATCATAGCATCAGAACTCTAAGCACCTGAGAGAGAGTCTCCCATAACATTGCGTTGTGCCACGCCCAACAGAAATAACCCAGGTAGATAACATTTACAATCAGGAGCTCCTCAGTTGCTCATTCTACCACTGAGTTTACAATTACTTATGGGTAGAAAAGCCATACTGAGTAATTTACTACACTGCAATAGGACAACAAGGAAAAATCCTGATATTTGCATAAGATGCCCAAACTCTAGAAAAATCTCCCAAGAATATCATGGGGACTCGGCATTTTCACACGGAGGAGACAGAAGGAGCAGTGGGGTGAGTATCAGGCTTGGCTCCATCAGGCGAAATACTGAAGTCATGGAAACTCCCTATGAGCGTCTGCAATTGGAAACACTCTTTATACTCCCAGTCATGAGACAGAGTCTTCCCTCATTGCTCCTTCCCTCATTCCAAGAGGGAAAAGCAGCCCCACGCTGAGTCACAGGCCATGGGACCAGGTGTTTTCTGTGGAGAAACAAGTGTCCCCTTTAGTTCCTGGAAGCTAAGGAAGGGACTGTGGTGGCTTACGGTTAAGTGCTAGGTTGCTAACTGTAAGGTCACTGGTTCATGCACACTCACTGGCTCTGCAGGAGATAGATGTGATGATCTCCTTCCATAAAGCCTACCTCCCAGTAGACCCTAAGGGCTAGTTCTACTCTATCACATGGGGCCACAATGAGTCCAAATCAACTGAAGAGCATACGACCAGAACAGAATGTGGACTTGGGGAAATCAGCCTGCACAGTCACGACCCTGCCCCTCGGACACACAGCATCCACCCAGGGTCTGGACCCTCCACACAGCCTCGTAATTCAGGGATAAGTGATTCCTGCCCATGCTTCCTGAGCAGAGTCTGAGATTCCCGGAGGGGAAATAAAGAGCAGATTCATTCAAGAGTCACAGTCACAACACAGTTACCCACCACGACCTCTCATTCCTAGGATGGAATGTACAGAACCAATGCCAAGGGCACATCCAGAGCCCAGGGGGCATGCTTACTTGCTGGTTTGCTCCACTAAGGCCTTTGAAGGTCCATTTGACTGTGGATCGCCTTGCACCCACCTCTGTTCCTGAAAGAAAGACCCCATCTTCTAGTAAGATGACTTACCCAGGGGCCTGAGAGACTGTCTTTACTTTGTAGATGTTCAGCCTGAAATAAACCAACTCCCCTACATATGTAGTGAATGGATGCCGCCAGGGTGATGGCTGAAGGGATGAGAAAGGGAATCAGACCAATATATAGAGAAAGACAGAGTGGGAGACAGAAAAAGAGCAAAAGACACAGAAAGATGGAGAATAAAACAACAGAAAGACAGAGACAGAGACAGACGGAGAGACAGCAGCCTGTCTACTGTAGGGAGGAGGCAGTGACCCAGGGATATAGGTTTGGATTCTCTGACCTCATCTCCCATCAGGTGAAATTATCATGTCACACAAGCAGCAATGACAGCGTCTGCGTAGGGAGTTGAGGCTGACTCTGAAAAACATTTGTTCCCACTAATGAGCACAAGAAACTTTTCAATGGAGCAGTGAGCATGACCAGAAGGACAGGCTGGAGGCCTGGGAGGGAGGCTCTGTCCAGGGCATCAGGAGTCAGAGAGTGAGTCCAGAGAGAGGGGACTGCTGACTTCAGGAACAGAGGGGACTGGGAGAACATATGGCTGCCACTGAGCTCTGTGCCTGAGGAGTTTGTCTCCAAACATTTCTTGTTGTTAGTTGCTGTGGAGTCGATTGTGAGGCCCAGCGCCCCATGTATGCAGAGTAGAACTGCTCCTCAGGGCTCTCAAGGCTGTGGCCTTTCAGAAGCAGATGGCCAGGCCGGTCATCTGAGGAGCATTTGGGAGCTCAGCGCTTCACCATTTGTCCCGCCCAGGGACTTCTCCCAAACATTGGGTTGATTATTGTGACACCGCTAGTGGGCTGATGGGCTGTCAGAGGTCAGGCGTTAGGTAGAGTCTGTCTTAGTTCTGTAGTGCTGGTAGAACAGAGATACCACCGTGGGTGGCTTTAGTTATCCAAAGCAAACCCAGTGCCCGTGAGTCTGTTCTGATGCTTAGCAACTCTGTAAGACAGAGTAGAGTTTGCAAGACCATAAATCTTTATGGAAGCCAACTCCCTCATCTTTCTCCTGAAGAACCAATGGTGGGTTTGTACTGCCAAAGTTTTGGTTGGCAGCTGAGAGCTTTAACTGCTGCACTATCAGGATTCCTTGGGGCCTTGAACAGAAATTCATTTTCTCAAAGTTCAGGAGGCTGTTGTTATTGTTAGGTGCCGTGGTGTCAGCTCTGACTCATAGTGACCCTGTGCCCAACAGCAGGAAACACTGGCCGGTCCTGCACCATACTCACAGGCCTTGCTCTGCTTGAGCCCATGGTGCAGTCCCTCTCCTGATCCATCTCTTGAGGACCTTCCCATTTGTCCCTCCACTTTAGCAAGCATGATGTCCTCCAGGGACTGCTTCCTTTTGACGTGACCAAAATAGGTGAGATGAACTCTGGCCGTTCTCACTTCTAAGGAGCATTCCCACTAGACTTCTTCAAGGAGAGATTTACTAGTTCTTCTGGCAATCCATGGTACATTTGAGTCTTTGTGAAGACTCAATTCAAAGGCATCAACTCTTCTTTGGAGTTCTTATACATTGTCCAGCTTTCACATGAATATGTTATTGTGTTGTGAGGTGTCGTCAAGTCATCTCCGATTCATAGTGACCCATGTACAGCAGAAGGAAACACGGCCTGGTCCTAGGGCAGCTCCGTGATCCTTGCTATACTTGAGCCCATCGCCACACTCACTGTGTCAATCCATCTCATTGAGGGCATCTCTTCTTTTGTCGATCCTCCACTTTACCAAGCATGACATCCTTCTCCAGGGAGTGGTCCCTTCTGACAACATGACCAAAGTAGGTGAGATGAAGTCTGGCCATTCTTGCTTCCAAGCAGCAGTCTGGGTGCACCTCCTCCAGGACAGATTTCTTAGTTCTTTTAGTAGTCCATGGTTCTTTCAGGATTTTCACCAGCATCACAACTCAAAAGCATCAATTCTTCTTCAGTCTTCCTTATACATTGTCCAGCTCTTACATGTATATGAAGTGATTGAAAATATCGTGGCTTGTGTCAGGCACACCCTAGTCCTCACGGAGACATCTTTGCTCCTCAGCACTTGAAAGAGGTCCTTTGCTGCTGACTTGTCCAGTGCTATACATCGTCTGATGTCCTGACTGCTGCTTCCATTGGTGTCGATTGTAGAACCAAGCAATGTGAAGTCTTTGACAACTTCAAACTTTTCTCCATTTATTGTGATGCTGTCTATAGATCCAGTTGTGGGAATTTTTGTTTTCTTTATGTTGAGATGTAATCCATACTGCACACTATAGTCTTCAATCTCTATCAGTAAGTGCTTCAAGTCATCCTCACTTTCAGCAAGCAAAGTTGTGTCATCAGCATATCACAGGTTGTTACTGAATTTTCCTCCAATCTCGATGCCACATTCTTCTTCATATAATCCAGCTTCTCAGATTATTTGCTCCTCATATAGATTGAATAACTGTGGTGAAAGGATACAACCCTGACACATTCCCTTCTTGATTTTAAGCCATGCAGTGTCCCCTTATTCTGTCTGAATGACAGCCTACTGGTCTATGTACAAGTTCCTCATGAGTAAAATTAAGTGTTCTGGAATTCCCAATGTCATCCACAGCTTTTTATGATCCACACAATCAAATGCTTTTGCATAGTCAATAAAACACAAGGAAAGATCTTCCTGGTATTCTTTGCTTTCAGCCAAGATCCATCTGACATCAGCAATGATATTCCTTTTTCTGTGTATTCTTCTGAATCCAGATTTCACCTATGGAAGTTCTCTGTCGGTGTACTGCTGCAACTGTTTTTGAATTATCTTCAGGAATATTTTACTTGCATGCAATATTAATGATATTGTTTGATAATTTCCACATTCTGTGGGATCCCCTTTCTTTGGAATGGGTGCAAATATGGATCTCCTCCAGACAGTTGGCCAGGTAGCTGTCTTCCAAAGCTCTTGGCGGAACTGACTGAGTGCCTCCAGTGGGGCATCCATTTGTCAAAACATCTCAATTGGTATTCCATCAATTTCTAGAGCCTTGTTCTTCACCAATTCCTTCAGTGCAGCTTTGACTTCATTCAGTATCATTGGTTCTTGGTCACGTATCACCTCCTGAAATGGATGAATATCAACCAGTTCTTTTTGGTACATTGACTCTGTGTATTCCTTCCATCTTCTTTTGATGTTTTATGCATCAATCAATATTTTGCCCATAAAATCTTTCAATATTGCAACTCGAGGCTTAAGTTTTTTCCTCAGTTCTTTCAGCTTGAGAAATGCTGAGCATGTTCTTCCCTTTTGGGTTTCTAACTCCAAGTCTTTGCACATTTCATTATCATAATTGGCTTTGTCTGCTCTAGCTGTCTTTGAAATATTCTGTTCAGCTCTTTTATCTTGTTATTTCTTACATTTGCTTTAGCTACTCTCTGCCCAAGGGCAAGTTTCAGAGTCCTTTCTGTCATCTATTTTGGTCTTTTCTTTTTTTTCTCATCTTTGTAATAACCTCTTGCTTTCTTCACGGATGATGTTCTTGATGTCATCCCACAATTCCTCTGGTTTTCGGTCATTGGTGTTCAATGCATCAAATCTATTTTTTAGATGGTCTCTAAATTCAGGAGGGATATATCAAGATCATAGTTGGGCTCTCGTGGACTTGTTTTAATTGTCTTCAACTTCAACTTGAACATGCATATGAGCAGTTGATGGTCTGTTCCACAATCAGCTCCTGGCCTGGTTTTCGCTGAAGATATTGAGCTTTTCCATGGCCTCTTGCCACAGATGTAGTCAATCGGATTCCGGTGTACTCCATCTGGTGAAGTCCACATGTATAGCCACCTTTTGTGTTGTTGAAAAAAGGTATTTGCAATGAATAAGTCATTGGTCTTGCAAAATTCTATCATGTGATCTCCAGCATTATTTCTGTCACCAAGGCCAAATTTTCCCACCACTGGTGATTCTTTGCTCCAACTTTTGCACTCCAGTGATCAGTGATAATTAACATATCTTGATTTCATGTTCTGTCAATTTTGGACTGCAGAAGCTGATAAAAATCTTCAATTTTCTCATCTTTGGCTTTTGTGGTGTGTACGTTAATTTGATTAATAGTCGTTTTAACTGTTCTTCCTTGTAGGTGTATGGATATTTTCCTATCACTGACAGCACTGTATTTCAGGACAGATCTTGAAACATCCTTTGTGATGATGAATGCCAAACCATTCCTCTTCAAATTGTCATTCCTGTCATAGTAGATCGTATGTTTGTCTAATTCAAAATGGGCAAAACTAGTCCATTTCAACTCACTAATGCATAGGATATAAATCTTTATGCAATCCATTTCATTTTTGTCAACTTCCAATTTTCCTAGATTCATACTTCGTACATTCCATGTTCCAGTTATCAATGGATGTTTGCAACTGTTTCTCCCCAATTTGAGTTGTGCCATGTCAGCAAATGGAGGTCTTGAAAGATTTACTTATCCATATCATTAAGGTTGGTTCTACTCTGATGATGCAGCTCTCTCCCAGTCATATTTTGAGAGCCTTCTGACCTAAGCAGCTGATCCTCCTTACACAGTATCGAACAACATTTCTGGACAATTCATAAAGTTGCACAGTAATGTATCCGTCAGTGTTACTCTATTATTCATAAGGTTTTCCCTGCCCAATTCTCTGAGAAGTGGATGGTCTTTTCCTTTTTTCTAGTCTGTCTCAGTCTGCAAGCCATGCTGAAACCTGTGTACCATGTACAACCCCACTGGCATTTGAAATACCAGTGGCAGAGCCTCAAGCCTCACAGCAACACACCACCACAGTCTGACAAACTGACAGACAAGTTTGTCTCCCTTAGCTGTTCAAAACCTCTCCACCCTCCCCTTACCTGGGTCCCTGCTGCTGCTTCCTTGCTCTGTCCTGGTTCCTCTGGCTTTCCTCTCCTTTCCCCTGGTTTCTGCCACTTGGGGGCTGGGGCCTGCATCCCTCCCCTTACCTGGATGCCTGCCACTGCTGCCTTGCTCTGTGTTGGTCCTCCTGGCTTTTCTCTCCTTTCCTCCACTTTAGTGCTGCTTGGGAATTGCTTACATATGAGGGCATTGAAAATACCATAGCTTGAATTAGGTGCACATTAGTCTACAAACTGACATCTTTATTCTTCAATACTTTAGGGACATATTTTGCAGCAGATTTGCCCAGTTCAACATGACATCTGATGTCTTGACAGCAGTGTCCATTGGGCATTGATTGTGGTTCCAAAAAAATGAAATCTCTGACAACTTCAATTTTTTCCCCATTTATCATGATGTTGATTATAGGACCAGTTATGAGGATTTTTTTTATGCCATTTAAAAATATTTTTTATTTTGATTTATGTGAAATTTACAGAGCAAATTCATTTTACACACAACAGTTCACACACATTTTGTTTCATGACATTGACTGAAATTTCCCACCTGTAATAGCTCTCTTCCCACTTCCTCCCTGTAGTTAACTTCTTCCCTGTATCCTTCTTTTCTATGCTTTCCTTCCCCCTGAGCTGTCTTCCTGTGAAAATACTGCCTTTTTGTTGTCCAAGATAGATCATTCTAAGGACTTTATCTACATCATGTAAATGTCCATTCTATATGCCAGGCTCTAGGGAATGGGTGAATACCCCTTGACCTTGGGCTTCAGCTCTGCCTCTTGCTCCCAGCCCACTAAAGCTTGAGGCATCTCTTCACTCAGGCAGCTACTGGCTGCTGAGTCTATCAAGCCCAACATCAACAAATAAAATGCCATAGTCCCGATTTTACCAAACCACATGGCAGGCCATTAATTCAAGTCCGTTGTAAGTCCCAAGGTTGGCAGAGCATGGCAGCTGCTGAACAATGACACAGCTACATGCTGGGTCCATGATATCCCCAAGGCTTCTCCTTATATACAGGAAGCAGACCACATCCCAAAGGCATCTATTCAGCTGCTTGTGGTAGATCCCACCATGGAGTTGATTGCCAGTTCATCATGGGGAATAACTACCATAAGCTGCCCAGCCACTCAACCAGGCCTAGCCAAGTTGACATAAAAATTTAACTACCACACTTCCCGTTCCAACCACAGTAATCAACAAAGAAAGTTTCCTTCCATATATAAACCTTTCTTTGACATTTTACAATAGTGAACTAATACAATATTTCCTTCTGTAATTGACTTATTTCACTCACACAATTTCCCCCAAGTTTATTAGGAATTTTAAAAATAATGAGCTGTTATCCAAATTGAAGAGTGTAGCCTCTAATCTTCCTTAACAAATATTTCAAGTCCACTCCATTTTCAGCAAGGTAAGTTGTGCCATCTGCTTATCTCAACTTGTTAATGAGTCTTCTCCCAATCCTGATGCAGTGTTCTTTTTCTTGTAGTCCACCTTCCCAGATTATTTGCTCAACATGTTGTTGTTGTTGTTGTTTGCCGTCAAGTCGGCCCTGACTCATAGCGACCCCTCCTTGGGTTTCTGAGGCAGTATCACTACGGAAGTAGGATTGCCCAACCTTCCTTCCAAGGAGTGGCTGGTGGGTTTGAACCGCCAGCCTTCTGGTGAGCAGTCAAGTGCCTTAGGCACTATGCTACCAGAGCTCCTTTGCTCAACATACAGATTGAATAAACATGTTGAAAAGATACAATCTTAATGCACTCCTCTCCTGATTTTAAACTATGCAGTACTCTCTTGTTCTGTTCTAATGACTGCCTCTTAGTCTGTGCACAAGTTTTCCATGGGCATAGATAACTTTTCTGGAATTCCCATTCTTCATAATGTTATACATAATTTGTTCTGATCCACACAGTCAAATGCCTTTGCATAGTCTAGAAAACACTGGAAAACATCTTTCTGGTATTCTTTGGTTTCAGCTAAGATCCGTCTGTCATCAGCAATGATATCCCTTATAGCATGTCCTTTTCTGAATCCAGCTTGCTTTTCTGTTTCCTGCCAATATACTGCTGCAACCATTTTTTGGATTATCTTCAGCAAAATGTTACTTGAATGTGATATGAATGATATTGTTGAATAATTTCAAATATCACTGACAGCATTGGACATGAGGATAGATCTTGATGTGTTATTTTTAATAATGAATGTGATGGCATTCCTCTTTAATTTGTCATCCCTGGCATAATAGACCATGTGATTTTCTGATTCAAAATGAGCAATACCAGTACATTTCAGCTCACCAATGCCTAAGATCTTGATGTTTGTGCATTCCATTTCACTTTTGACCACTTCCAATTTTCCTTGATTCATACTTTAAAATCCATGGCAATAAAAAAAAAAAAAATCACACTCAGACTTTCCAACGTTTTATAGGAGGCAAAATTAAAGTCTAACAGGAGAGCTGAAGCAGTATAAAAGCATGTCAAGAGAATGGGAGAAGGAGTTGTCAACAATGAGTGGAGTAATTGTCACGGAGACTAGTTGGAAGTCTGAAAATTCTGTGGTGTCCTCAGTGCTCTTGTGTTATACCTACAGTTGGACATTTTCCTTTTCCTCAAACATTTCTTTATTTTTTATGACATGGAAGAGAAGACGCTTCATCATAAAGACCTTAGTTACGATGCTTTAAAGACTGATTCTATCAATAGTGCCTAAGGCATTTGACTACCAACCAGACAGCTGCTGCTTCAATCCCACCAGCCACTCCTCAGAAGGAAGATCAGGTAATCTACTTCCATAGAGATACCACCTTGGAAACCTAAGGAGCCATTGGTATGAATTGAATTGACTCAATGGCAGTGAGTTTGGTTTTTGATGCTGACAGAAGGTTCTGTCTCTGGTGCAAACGGTTTACCCTCAACAGTAATTTAAAGGTTGGCAGTTCAAACCCAGCCAGCACTGCTGTGGAATTAGCAATATGTTTTTGTAAAGGTTACTGCCAAGGAGACTCCTATGGGGCAGTTCTACTCTGCTAACACATGTTGTGGCCATGGATTGGGGTCCTCAATGGCAATCAACAACATACTTACAGAGAGTGGACAGGAAATTAAGCAAATGTCTGTACAGTTCTCACCTAGACCCTGAGTTTCTGGTCATGACTTTAAGTTTGGACAACTGTGTTTAATCTATGTCCCCTACATAGTGAAATACTAGTAATTGGCCATATTGAAGCAGAAAGATATCTTGAATATGTTAAGTGGACAACTGTGTTTGATAAGTTAAAACACACAGGAGGTAAAGGATTGAAACATTGCTTCTTATACAGACCATTGGCTGTATCACAGAATGACATTCTGGGTGTCAGAGAGATAGAAACCATACCTGACCCACAGCTATCCCAACCCATGTTGCCAGTGTTTTCTCTCCCTTGCACCAAAGCCACCCCAAGAAAAGCCATAAACCTGTTCTGCAGTTGCTGTCCTATTTTTTTTTTTTTTCCTAATGTGCTTCCTACTGAAGGAGCTCACTCGTACTCACCAAAGAGACTCAGAGCACAGGACTCAGAATTGCAGAGAAATGGGCATAAGGGGTAGAAGAAGCTGAAAACATGAGCTCACTTCATAACAAACACAGAATGGGAGATTCACTTTTCATGTTTTCCCTGAAAGTGTGAAAATTGTCTTAGAATTTCTTTCAGTTAGAGAAAATACACATGAATGTAGGTTTTTCCTAAAACCAAAATGGCATAAAGTGAACTTTCTATAACCAAGGATACCTATACAAGGTAGACATAAAATTACACATAAAAAAAGCAAAACCAAACTCACGCCATCGAGTCAGATCTGACTCATAGCGATCCCTCTTTGAGTTTCTGGGGCAGTATCACTATGGTAATAGATTGCCCAACCTTCCTTCCAAGGAGTGGCTGGTGGTTTGAACCGCTGGCTATCTGGTTAGCAGTCAAATGGCTTAGGCACTACACCACCACAAATTATACATAAGTAGTTATTAATTGAGAGGTTCTCATGGTGCAGTGGTTAAAGCACTAAGTTGCTAATGGAAAGGTCAGTGGTTTGAACCTACCATTTGCTCCATAGGAGAAACATGTGGCAGTCTGCTTCTGTAAAGATTTACATCCTGGGAAGCCCTATAGGGAAGTTTTATTCCCTCTTACAGGGTTGCTATGAGTTAGAGCAATGGCAGGGATCCAGGTAAGGGGAGGGACACAGGCCCCACCACCAAGAAGCAGGAAACTGTGGGAAAAAAAAGCCAGGTGAGGACTGACTGAGCATCAGTGGCAGGATTGAGGGAAGGGGAGGGCAGAGAGGTTTTGAACAGCTAAGGGGAACAAATTGTTTGTCAGTTTGTCATACTGTGGTGGCTTGTGTTGCTGTTAGGCTTGAAGCTGTGCAACAGGTGTTTCAAATGCCAGAAGGGTTGCATGTGGTCCACAGGTTTCAACGCAGCTTACAGACTGAGACAGACTAGGAAGAAGGAAAAAGCCATCCACTCTTCAAAGAATTGGCCAGGGAAAACCTTATGAATAGCAGAGAAATATTGTCTGTTACATTACTAGGCAACTTTATGAATAACCCAGAAACACTGTCTGATACAATGCAGGAGGATGAGCCCTTTAGGTTGGAAGGCTCTCAAAATATGACTGGGAAAAAGCTGCATCATTAAAGTAGAACCAACCTTAATGATATGGATAAAGTAAAGCTTTCAAGACCACCATTTGCTGACATCACACAACTCAAATTGAGAAGAAACAGCTGTAAATATCCACTAATAATCAGAACATGGAATGTGCGAAGTATCGATCTAAGGAAATTGGAAATTGTTAAAAATGAAATGGAATGCATAAAGATGGATATCCTAGGCATTAGTGAGCGGAAATGGACTGGTTTTGGCCATTTTGAATCAGACAACTGGTGATCATAATTGGCCATATTGAAGCAGAAAGATATCTTGAATATGTCAAGTGGACAACTGTGTTTGATAAGTTAAAACACACAGGAGATAAAGGATTGAAACATTGGTTCTCACGCAGACCATTGTAATGCTGAGAATGATAATTTGAAGAGGAATGGTGTGACATTCGTCATCACAAAGGATGTTTCAAGGTCTGTCCTGAAGTACAATGTTGTCAGTGATAAGATAATTCCCATACACCTACAAGGAAGGCCAGTTAATACGACTTTTATTCAAATTTATTTTCCAACCACCAAAGCCAAAGATAAAGAAATTGAGGATTTTCATCAACCTCTGCAGTCTGAAATTGACGGAATGTGCAATCAAGATGTGTTAATTATCACTGGTGACTGGAGTGCAAATTTGGAAACAAGAAAGAATCACCAGTAGTTGGAAAATTTGGCCTTTGTGATAGAAATAAGGCTGAAGATCACTTGATAGAATTTTGCAAGACCAACAACTTATTCATTCCAAATACCTTTTTTCAACAACACAAATGGCAGCTGTACACTGGACTTCACCAGATGGAGTACACAAGAATCAGATTGACTACATCTATGGCAAGGAGTGATGGAAAAGCTCAATATATTCGGCTAAAACCAGGCCAGGATCTGGTTGTGGAACAGGCCATCAACTGCTCATATGCAAGTTGAACTTGAAGTTGAAGACAATTAAAACAAATCCATGAGAGCCAAACTATGATCTTGAATAAATTCCTCCTGAATTTAGAGACCATCTAAAGAATGGATTTGATGCATTGAGCACCAATGACTGAAAACCAGAAGAATTGTGGGATGACATCAAGAACATCATCCATGAAGAAAGCAAGAGATCATTAAAAAGACAAGAAAAGAAGAAAAGACCAAAATGGATGTTAGAAAAGACTGAAACTTGCCCTTGAATGGAAAGTAACTAAAGCAAATGGAAGAAGTGATAAGATAAAAGCATTGAACAGAAGATATCAAAGAGCAGCTTGAGCAGATAAAGCCAATTACTATAATGAATGTGCAAAGACCTGGAGTTAGAAACCCAAAAGGGAAGAACATGCTCGGCATTGCTCAAGCTGAGAGAACTGAGGAAATTTTGCCCTCAAATTGCAATATTGAAAGATTCTATGGGCAAAATATTGAATGATGCAGGAAGCAAGAAAGAGGATGGAAGGAATACACAGAGTTACTGTACCAAAAGGAACTGGTCGATCTTCATCCATTTCAGGAGGTGGCATATGTCCAAGGACCAAAGGTATTGAAGGAAGAAGTGGAAGTTTCACTGAAGAAATTGGCGAAGAACAAGACTCCAGGAATTGTTGGAATAGCCATTGAGATGTTTCAACAAAAGGATGTTGCACTGGAGGCACTCACTCTGTTATGCCAAGAGATATAGAATACAGCTACCTGGCCAACTGACTGGCAGAGATCCACATTTGTACCCATTCCAAAGAAAGGTGATGCCACAGAATGTGGGCATTATCGAACGATATCATTAATATTAAACACAGGTAAAATCTTCCTGAAGATAATTCAAAAAACAGTTGCAGCAGTATATTGACAGAACTTCCAGAGGTGCAAGCTGGATTCAGAAGAGAATGTGGAAGAAGGGATATCATAGCTGCTGTCAGATGGATCTTGGCTCAAAGCAAAGAATACTAGGAAGAGGTTTACTCATGTTTCATTGACTATGCAGAAGCATTTGATTGTGTGGATCATAACAAATTATTGATAACACTGAGAGGAATGGGAATTCCAAAACACTTAACTGTACTCACGAGGAACCTATACATAGAGCAGGAGGCTGTTGTTTGAACAGAACAAGGGGGCACTGCATTGTTTAAAATCAAGAAGGGAGCACAGCAGGGTTGTACCCTTTCACCATACGTGTTCAATCTATATGCTGAGCAAATAATCTGAGAAGCTGGACTATATGAAGAAGAACGTGGCATCAAGATTGGGGGAAGAATCGTTAACAACCTGCGAAAGCTGGTTTAAGCAACTTTGCTTGCTTAAACTGAGGATGACTTGAAGTACTTACTGATGAAGACTGAACAGGATAGTCTGCAGTATGGATTACATCTCAATATAAAGAAAACAAAAATCCACACAACTGGATCACGATAGGTGGATAAATGATTGAAGTTGTCAAAGACTTAACATTGCTTGGTTCTACAATTGATGCCAATGAAACAGCAGTCAGGACTTCAGACAATGTCTAGCACTGGGCAAGTGGGCTAAAAAGACCTCTTTCAAGTGCTGAGGAGCAGAGATGTCTCTTTGAGGACTACAGTGAGCATGACAGAAGCCATGATATTTCAATCACCCCATATGCATGTGAGAGCTGGGCAATGAATAAGGAAGACCAAAGAAGAATTGATGCATTTTAGTTTTGGTGCTGGTGAAGAATGCTGAATATGCCATGGACTGCTAAAAGAACTAAGAAATGGGACCTGGAGGAGCGCAGCCAGAATGCTCCTTTAAGCAACAATGGCCAGACTTCATCTCACCTACTTTGATCATGCTATCAGAAGGGACCATTCTATGGAGAAAGATGTCAAGCTTGGTAAGGAGAATGGACGAAAGAGGGGAAGGCCCTCAATGAGATGGATTGACACAATGGCTGGCCATGGATGGGCTCAAGTATAGCAAAGATTGTGGAGCTGATGTGGGACCCAGTGGTGTTTCGTTTGCTGTGCATAGGTCACTTTGAGTCGGAGACGATTCCTGGGCACCTAACAACAACATGAGTTAGAATGGACTGGATGGCACTGGGTTTGATTTGGGAGTGATTAATTAATGAGTGACATTCAATAAGAATCTATCAGGAAGCCCTTAATCACTGGTTAAAACTATGGGCTGTTTCTCCTCTGTCATGTGAGTCGATAAGAGTGAGGATTGATTCAAAGGCACACGGCAACCGCCATCAATGTACTGGCATGAGGACAATTCTGACATGATCTCAACATTCTCTGTTGAGGCTGTTAGGTGCCTTGAAGTTGGTGCTCAATCGTAGAAACCCCATGCACAACAGAACGGAACACAACCCTGTTTGTGCCGTCATCAAAATTGTTGCCATGTTTGAGCCCACTGATGCAGGCACTCATGGACTTGTTTTAGACATTCTCCAGTCCTCAGATTTTCCACTAGTGGACAATCATAGAAAGTGCCGGGCGTTCAGGTCCTCCTGTAGCACCACAATAAAGCCCTAAGAGTGTATAGTACCTCTGGCATTTGAGTACCAAGAGATCCCCTTCCTGTGTGTAGAGTGGATTCTAACATAAACAAATAAATGCCTTCGTCATAGCTGTTTCATATTTTGTGCTTCATTTTGTTTTTACTGGATTTGTTGTGTTCTTTATAATTTTGGTTATACCAAAAACCAAACCCACTGCCATTGAGTCGATTCTGACTCACAGGGATCCCCATTGGGTTTCCAAGGTGGTAAATCTTTATGGATGTAGATTGTCCTGTCTTTTTTCTGAGGAGCATCTGGTGTGTTTGAACCACCAGCCTTCTGATTAGCAGTCAAATGCCTTAGGCACTATGCCACCAGACCTCCTAGCTGTTTAATATTTTTGCTTCAATTTGTTTTTACTCCTTCAATTGTGACTTTATAATTTTGGTTATAGTTCGTAATTCATACTTCCTTTATCTTCTGCTGTGCTAAACAATTAGTGTTGTTTTTGGTTGCCATGGAGTCGACTCCGACTCCTAGTGACCCCATGTGATCAGAGTAGATCTGCCCCATTGGGTTTTTCAAGGCGGTTTGGAATCAGATCGCCAGGCCTGTCTTCTGAGGTGCCTGTGGGTCAGGTCAAACCCTCAACCTTCCAGCTGGTACTTGGGTGTTTAGCTGTTCGTGCCATGCGGGGACTCCAGTAACTAGTCATCACCAAGCAGACTCTGACTCATGGCAATCCCAGGTGTTGCAGGCTAGGACTGCTTCATGGATTTTGAAGGAAGTAGATCATCAGGCCTGTCTTCCCAGGCCCTGTTGGGGGGTTTAGAACCACGAACCCGTCAGTTAGTAGTTGAGCAATCAACTGTTTGTGCCACCAGGGCCTCTGTATCATTAGCACTTTCTTTATGCTCCAGGAGGAGAAACCAGAAGTACATGGCTGGAGTGGAGTGAGAACCACAGCAACATCTTGTAGTTGTGTGATATCTGCTGGTGGTCCTCCAGTTGGGGTCTCTGTCCAACAGGTCGGTACAAAAAGACTTTAGGTGCAGTCTATGGATCCTGGACAAAGTGGGCATGTAGTGACCACTCCCCCACCCCCCGTCCAAATATTCTCTCTCTCTTAACAAGGATGGCTGGGAGGATTTATTTAGGATTCCCTGACCCACCTCTCAACACAAAGACCACACAGCATCCGAAAAAGAAGGTACACTTTCCACCTCTCCAGGTTCCTGTTAAGGGCCATTGCCCTGCAGTGTGAAATCTTTTAGAATAATAAGCAAAGGGATTATTTGCATTTAGATTTTGTATTAGGCTATTTGTTTTGATTTGTTTGGATGAATGTAGGTGGGGCAGTTTGGTGGGGAACAATTCACTTTCATAAGTAGGAGGTTGTGGTGCTAGTGAAGTATCCCAGGGATAAAATTGGATACATTTTAAAGGGCCAGTGAGCCAATTGAATCCCTTTGAGAGGCTTTAAAAGAAACTGTTTAGAGTAATTTGAAAACATAAAAATGTAAATGAGACAATTAGTCTATTGGCTATAAATGTTGGGTCTCTAAGGTCTCCAGTCATCCACTGATTTTTTTCTTTTCTTTCTTTTTTGCTTTCTTTTTCCCGGTGATTAGTTTCCTTGTATTTGTCCATTTCAAAACAAATAATATTATTAATACTTTTTGTCCTTTTTATTAT
>NW_006922281.1:1031739-1039279 GCF_000298275.1 Orycteropus afer afer
AAAAAAAAAAAAAGAGAGAGAGAGATTGTCACTGTGGCTACAACAGTGGGCCCAAACATAGCAAGAATTGTGAGGATGGCCCAGGACCAGCCACGGTTTCCTTCTCTTTTGCATCGGGTCACTATGACTTGGAACTGACTCTGCATCGCTTAATAGCATCAACAAAGTATATTTTTAGTTCCACCACTGTGAGATTTCTCAGAGAAATGTTGCACAGTCATTTGTTCAACAAGAGGAAAAGTAATCTTTTGGAATTGAGTGCAAAGGAGGGAAGAAGACAGCAGTTTTGTCATGAAGGCAAGTAGCTGATTGTGTCAAACATGAGAGAGGAAGTGAAGAGTAAGCTTGAAGGAGCACAGTAAGACGCAGAATGTTGTGGAGAATGGACCGATTTTCCCACGGCTCCCTGCAGCTCCTCACATATTTGGAATCTCCATCAATATGAAATTCGTTTCTGGGTCCAACCAGTGTTGCCTGGAAACTTGCCTTTCTATCTCCACGACTGTCTCTTCTGCCTGTAGTGATTCTGGAACCAGAATGATTCTTAGTCTACTAATGTCCAGAGAAGCCATAATTTTCCAACACATAAGAGTATGTTTCTGGACTGCTAGCAGGATATTTTATCTGATAACTCCATTTGCAAAAAACACCTATGGTGCTTAAAAAGGTTTGAGAAAGAGTGTGATGAGAAGGAGCTCTTTTGGTACAATGGTGAAGCACTGAGCTGCCAACCAAAAGGTCACCGGTTTGACCCAACAACCACTCAGTGACTTCTGTAAAGTTTACTCTGCCATATGAGGTCACTGAGTCAGAATTAATGGTACCAAGGAAGGCAGTAATGGAGGAAAAAAGGCCAGTTCCTCTGGTAATACTCTCCAGGTCTATTGAGACACAGTAATAAACAGCTGTTCATAACGCCCGAATTTATTCCCTTTTCATCTCTGTCTGAAAGCCATTCTAAGTCTTAAGACATAATATCTCAAGATATTCAAGTCAGATATCTGTATAACTATTATGTTGAAGAAATATCTCAGCAAAAGCAGTTAGAAGACTGCTATTTCTAAAACCTACATGGTTCCAATGTTTGCATTTTTCATGAAATACTCATATTCTCCATGGAAATAATTGACAGCAATGATCAGCATTTGCATCACGCTTTCTCAGATGCCTGGATTTTTGGTGACATTGCAAATGGAATTAGAGGATGGGCTCTGACTACACCATGTGTAGAACATGAAGGGCTTGTTTTAGGAGCATGATACCACGAGGGGAAATGGAAACAATGAATGGAACCACAGGAGGATGCATACCCCTTAGAGCTCTCCAAGTAGACGAGGACAGTCTGTTGAGGAATCTCAGCAAACAGGGCAGAGCCTAGAGAAAGCGGTGTAGTGGCTGATGAGCACAAAGGGGCAGAGTGTTGGGAAACATGCATCCATTCCTGCAATGGCATGGGCCAGCCATGCATCGGTTCTATCAAGGACAGTTACATAAATTGTCAAGCAGGCAGAGATTGCATAAAAGAACACAAAGACGCTCACCAGTGTGAGGACACTTTGAGTGGCTCTGGTCTCAGGGGATGACTTGGAAGACAGGGGACTGTGAATGTGTTGGACTCGCTGCTTGTGCCTGAACAGGATAAGCACCATGGAGCCACTGGCCCCAATCATGGGTCCCAGACACATGACATCAATGGACGTTAACAGGACTGCGTGTAAAGTGACAATTACTCTCTCCGGATATTGACGGGCACAGTGCGGGAAGATCTGCACCCCTGTGAGATTTTCTCTGCCATGCTTGGCAATCATATGCATGGGCATAGGGGCATTTCCCAGCATGTGCAGGACCCAGCACAGGCAGATACAGGAACCAATGAACTTGGGAGCTCTGAACTTGAATTCCATCCACCTGGAATTACTGGGACTGATTATGATGGCCTGAAAGATACTCAAGAGACAAGTGGAGCCAAGGGACACTCCCCTGCCCACTCTGTGAAGATAAAAGGCAAGTTTACAAATGACATCATGAAAGAAAAAAGGCAAGTGAAGAGTTTTCACTGTGTGAGTTACTCCTCTCAAGAGAAGCACCATGGAGTTGGCCAAGGTCAGGTTTTGGAGAATTGGATCTATGGGCCTCACTCTGTTCCCAGTGATGTCGCTGAGAATATAATGGCAAAGGAAGGCAGAGTTTCCCAAGAGTCCAATCCCAGTTTGTGACAAGATGATGATTCCTATGGCCAAGTCTGTGAAGGCCATTCTGTTACCTTCCTGGAAATGTTATTTGATTGCAGAGCCTGATGATCCTGGGTAGACACACAAGGTGGGCTGCTTTCTGGATGGCATCTGAAGTACCATGCTCCCTGACAATCATTGCTTCCCACTGGACATCCTGATGTGTCTTTTTAGTAGGAAGCTCCCTATGTTTGAAGGTATTCTCTAAATTTAAATTTAAAATACACATTAATAGTGGCTTTGGGGTAAAATCTAAAAGCTCTATGCCATTGACTCAGCAGCCAGCACTGTCCCCAATGCTTTACCAAGAATTTTAGGGAAGCAGCCCAACCTACTGCCGTCGAGAAAGTTCCAACACGTGGCAACCTCCCACGTTACCGAGTGGAGCTCCTCTAGAGCGTTCTCTTGGCTGTGAGCTTTACGGAAGCAGATCTCTAGGCCTTTTTCCATGGGACCAGTGCATGAGTTCAAACCACCAACCTTTAGGTTAGCCATTGAGCGCAAACTGCTTGTGCCACCTGGGGCCATACCACCTGATTTCAGTTCCACAACAGCCCTGTAAGAGAGAACAAATAGGAGACCATGTTCAGATGGGTTCCTCAGGCCCAGAGATTGGATATGATTTCTCAGTTCTCACAAGTGGCAAAGATGAAACCTGATTAGAATACAGACTATCTGGCTCCAAAGAAAATAGTAAGTGACAATGTGTTTGAACTATGGTTGTGTGTTCCCATCCTCAAATACAAATACTGCTTATCTGAATTTCTATGTGTAGTTTGAAAGTTTTTCATTTTGACATTTTCTCCTTTTCAGTGCTTTTTTTTTTTTTTCTTTCACTTTTATTGTGGTGAAAAGATGCACAACAAGACATTCACCAGCATCACAACATCCACATTTATAGTTCAGGGACACTGATGACACATTTCATGTTGTGCCACCATTACTGCTATCCTTTTCCAAAATATTCCACCACCATTAGCATAAAGTCAATGCCGTGCAAACAAAAGTTTCCCTTTTCAAGCCCCTCCCCTTCTACCCCTGGCAACTACTAAGAATTTTTTTTTTTTAATATCAATTTTAATTTCCTGCTTATTCCTAAAAGATTATATGCCTGTCTCATATATGCATAAAACACGAAAGTCAAAAGAAACAATAACTTATTAAAGATCTCATTCACTTTATAATTGGAACTACTGAATCCAATAACTCAAAGTTGCTGTGTGCCATCGGGTTGATTCTGGCTTATAGCAACCCCATGGCCCAGAGTAGGTTGTACTCTCTACTGAAGCACATCTCTAGGTCTTCTGTCCTGTGGAGAAGCCGGGGAAGTTCACACTGCAGACTTTTCAGTTAGCAGCCCAGCACTTAACCATTGCGCTACCTGTTCTCCTTACTCAACAGTAGGATGGCAGGCAGATGGCACTTTACCTTGTTATTTTTTTAAGGAGCTCTGGTTGTGAAGTGGGTAAGGAATTTGGCTGCTAACTAGAAGGTTGGTGGTTCAAACCCAGCAGCTGCTCTGTGGAAGGAAGATAGGGCAATCTATTTCCGTAAAGATTTACAACCTTGGAAACCCAGTGGGGGTCACTATGAGTCGGAATCCACTGGATGGCAGTTAGCTTGATCTTGGTTTACCTTTTTTAGGTTTTGAAATAAAATATGATGGAAATATCCCAAAATATAGAACAATATCACATCTGTCCTAAGGAAAGAGTGCTCTGTAAGTGCAGTGGTTAATGCCTTCAGCTGCTAACTAAAAGGTCAGTGCTTCAAACCCACCAGCCTTCCTGTAAGAGAAAGATGAGATAGTCTCTTTCCATAGAGGTTTATAGGCCTATGGGACAGTTCCACTCTGTCCTATAGAGTTGCTATGAATCAAATGTGATTCATATTTGATTCATAGCAAACCTATAGGAATATGAATCTCAATGAATCTCAGTGACAGTGGGATTCTTTATTTTCATCCTAAGCCATTGTGGCACAGGGTTCAACAAATATAAATATGAATGTTATAACCCTTAATCTGCAAATAATATACTTTACATGTAGATAATATATGGGGGAGCTAACTGACGGGACAACAAGGAAAAATTCTGACATTTGCATAAGATGTCCAAAGTCTAGAAGAATCTCCCAAGAATATCATGGGACTCGGCATTTTCACGTGGAGGAGACAGAAGGAGCAGTGGGGTGAGTATCAGGCTTGGCTCCGTCAGGCGGAATTTACTGAAGTCATGGAACCTCCCTAGGAGCGTCTGAAATTGGAAATGCTCTTTATACTCCCAGTCACGAGACAGAGTCTTCCCTCATTGCTCCTTCCCTCATTTCAAGAGGGAAAAACAGCCCCACGCTGAGTCGCAGGCCACGGGACCAGGTGTTTCCTGTGGAGAAACAGATGGGTCCCCTTTAGTTCCTGGAACTGAAAAAGGAACCCTGGAGACTCACGGTTAAGTGCTAGGTTGCTACCTGTAAGGTCACTGGTTCGAACTCACCAACTGGCTCTGCAGGAGAAAGACGTGATGATCTCCTTCCATAAAGACTGCCTCCCAGTAGACCCTAAGGCTAGTTCTACTCTATCATATCACATGGGGTCACAATGAGTCCGAATCAACTGAAGAGCATACGACCAGAACAGAATGTGGACTTGGGGAAATCAGCCTGCACAGTCATGACCCTGCCCCTCGGACACACAGCATCCACCCAGGGTCTGGACCCTCCACACAGCCTCGTAATTCAGGGATAAGTGATTCCTGCCCATGCTTCCTGAGCAGAGTCTGAGATTTCCGGAGGGGAAATAAAGAGCAGATTCATTCAAGAGTCACAGTCACAACACAGTTACCCACCACGACCTCTCGTTGCTAGGATGGAATGTACCGAACCAACACCAAGGGCACATTCAGGGCCCAGGGGGGCAACTCTTACCTGCTGGTTTGCTGCACTCAGATCCTCTTGACTGGGGATCAGCCTTGCACCCAGCTCTGTCCCTGAAAGAAAGACCCCATCTTCCAACTAAGATGACTCATCCAAGTGCCTGAGAGACAGTCTTTACTTTGCAGACTCTCAGTCTGTAATAAAGCAACTCCCCTACGTATGTAGTGAACGGATGCCACCAGGGTGATGGGTGAAGGGATGAGAAAGGGAATCAGACCAATATATAGAGAAAGACAGAGTTGGAGACAGAGAAAGAGCAAAAGACACAGAAAGATGGAGAATAAAACAACAGAGAGACAGAGACAGAGACAGACAGAGAAGCAGCAGCCTGTCTACTGTAGGGAGGAGGCAGTGACCCAGGGATATAGGTTTGGATTCTCTGACCTCATCTCCCATCAGGTGAAATTATCATGTCACACAAGCAGCGATGACAGTGTCTGCATAGGGAGTTGGGGCTGACTCTGAAAAACACTTGTTCCCACTAATGAGCACAAGAAACTTTTCAATGGAGCAGTGAGCATGACCAGAGGGACAGGCTGGAGGCCTGGGAGGGAGGCTCTGTCCGGGGCATCAGGAGTCAGAGAGTGAGTCCAGAGAGAGGGGACTGCTGACTTCAGGGACAGAGGGGACTGGGAGGCGAACATGTGGCTGCCACTGAGCCCTGTGCCTGAGGAGTTTGTCTCCAAACCTTTCTTGTTGTTAGTTGCCGTGGAGTCGATTCTGAGGCCCAGCGCCCCATGTGTGCAGAGTAGAACTGCTCCTCAGGGCTCTCAAGGCTGTGGCCTTTCAGAAACAGATGGCCAGGCCAATCATCTGAGGAGCCTTTGGGAGCTCAGCGCTTCACAGTTTGGCCCACCCAAGGATTTCCCCAAACATTGGGTTGATTATTGTCACACAGATAGTGGGCTGATGGGCTCTCAGTGGTCAGGCGTTAGACCGAGTTTGTTTTAGTTCTGTAGTGCTGGTAGAACAGAGATAGCACAGTGGGTGGCTTTAGTTATCCAAACCAAACCCAGTGCCCGTGAGTCAATTCTGATGCATGGTAACTCTATAAGACAGAGTAGAGCTGTCTCATAGGTTTGCAAGATCATAAATCTTTATGCAAGTAGACTGCCTCATCTTTCTCCTGAAGAGCCAATGGTGTGTTTGTACCGCCAAAGTTTTGGTTGCCAGCTGAGAGCTTTAACCGCTGCACCAGCAGGACTCCTTGCTGCCTTGAAGAGAAATTCATTTCATCAATGTTTTTGAGCCTGTTGTTGGTGTTAGGTGCCGTGATGTCAGGTCTAAGTCATAGTGACCCTATGCGGAACAGAAGGAAACACTGCCCAGTCCTGCGCCGTAGTCATGATCCTTGCTCTGCTTGAGCCCATTGGGCAGTGCTAGTGTCGATCCATCTCTTGAGGGTCTTCCCATTTCTCCCTCCACGTGGCAAGTGTGTTGTCCTTCTCCAGGGACTGGTCCCTTCTGACATGACCAAAATAGGTGAGATGAAGTCTGGCCATTCTCCCTTCTAAGGAGCATTCTGGCTGTACTTCTTTAAGGACAGATTTATTAGTTCTTCTGGCAATCCATGGTACACTCAGTAGTGTTAGCCAAGACACAATTCAAAGGCATCAAGTCTTCTTCAGACTTCCTTATCCATTGTCCACCTTTCACATGCCTATGAGGCAATGGAAAATACCACAGCTTGAGTTAGGTGCACATTAGTCTACAAAGTAACATCTTTGCTCTTCAATACTTTGCTTATTTATTTAACTATGCACAATTTTATTGAATATACAGAAATTTTTAGTTTTCACTAGCTTAGTAACATTCAGGAATATTTGTTGGGTATTCAGAGCAAGGATGGTATGGCCCTAGGAACCAATAACATGGTTTTAGAAAGCATAGGACTTACACATCTGTATCAGGAGAGCCTAGGTTATATACTACTGTAACAAATGACCCCCACATCTGAGGAGTTTACAAGGTTGCTCTCTTGTTCATATTACATGTCAGTGGGGCTTTTCTTCATGCCATTTTCATAGAAGGACCCAGTCCTAATGTGAACATGATCAGTCTTGTAGTACAGGAAGAAAAAATTTATAAAAAGAAACATGATTGAGATAATCCCTTTTGAGCAGAAGCTTTAAAAGCCAACATGTCCTTCATCATGATCTCATTTTCCTGCTCTTCAATACTTTAAATATGTCTCTTTTTTTTTAAATTTTATTTTGATTTGGGTGAAGATTTACAGAGTAAATTCACTTCTCATACAGCAGTTCACATATACCTTGTCTCATGTCGTTGACCACAGTTTACCACAATGCAACAGCTCCCCTCCCACTTCCTCCCCATAGTTACCTCTTCCCAGTGTCCATCCCTCCATACTCTTCTGC
>NW_006922281.1:1053938-1062702 GCF_000298275.1 Orycteropus afer afer
GGGTTTCCGAGGCAGTATCACTACGGAAGTAGGATTGCCCAACCTTCCTTCCGAGGAGTGGCTGGTGGGTTTGAACCGCCAGCCTTACAGAGAGTAGACAGGGAATAAAATAAATGTCCATGCAATTCTCACCTAGACCCTGATTTTCTGGTTATGTCTTTAGGTCTGGACAACTATGTTTGATACATGTCTCCCCTATTGTTCAATACTAGTAACTGGCCATATTGAAGCATAAAGATATCTTGGATATTTCAAGTGGACAACTGTGTTTGATAAGTGAAAACATGCAGGAGATAAAGGATTGAAACTTTGGTTTCCATACAGCCCATCAGCTATCATTGCAGTTGTGAATCACAAAATGACATTCTGGGCATCAGAGAGAAAGAAGCCATGCCTGACCCACAGCTGTCCCAACCCATGTTGCCAGTGCTGTCTCTCCCATGCACCAAAGCCACCCCAAGAAAGCCATAAACCTGTTCTGCAGTTGCTGACCTACTTTTTGCTTTTTTCTTATTTGTTTCCTACTGAAGGGGCTCACTCATCCTCACCAAAGAGACTCAGAGCCAGGACTCAGAACTTCAGAGAAGCTGGATGTAAGTGGTTGAAGGGGCAGAAAATAGGAACTCGGCTCCTAAAATAAATACAGAATGGGAGTTTCACTTTTCATTTTTTCCCTAAAAGTGTGAAAATTGTTTCAGAATTTCCTTCAGTAAGTAAAAACACATACGAATGTAGGTGTTTCCTAACAGCGAAGTGGCATAAAGTGAACGTTCTGAAAGCAAAGATAACTGTAATAAGTAGACATAAAATTACACATAAATAACCAAAACTAAACCCAGTACCATCAAGTTGGATCCAAATCATAGTGACCCCTCCTTGGGTTTCTGAGGTGGTATCACTACAGAAGTAGATTGCCCAACCTTGCTTCCAAGGAGTGGCTGGTGGGTTTGAACTTCCAGCCATCTGGTTAACAGTCAAATCCTTTAAGCACTATACCACCAGAGCTCCCAATTACACATAAGTGATGATTAATTGGGAGGCTCTCATGGCACAGTGGTTAAAGCACTAGGCTGCTAATGGAAAGAACCAGAGGTTTGAGCCTACCATTTCCTCTGTATAAGAAATATGTGACAGTCTGTTCCCATAAAGATTTATAGGCTGGAAAACCCTATAGGGAAGTTCTATTCCCTCTTACAGGGTTGCTATGAGTTAGAGTGACTAGATGGCACTGGGTTTGATTTAGGAATGATTAATTAATTAGTGACATTCATTAAGAAGCTGAGTGCTGTGGATCCAGGTAAAGAGAGGGGCACTGTTCCCACACCCAAGAGGCAGGATGTTGGGGGAAAGAAATGCTGGGGGATGCCAGAACGAGTGGCAAGGATCCAGGTAAGGAGAGGGACATAGGTCCCAGCCCCAAGAGGCAGGCAAAAGTGGAGGGAAAGAAAAGCCTGGGGATGATAGACTGAGCATCAGGATTCAGGTAAGTGGAAGGTGGAGAGGTTTCGAACAGTGAAGGGAGACAAACTTGTCTGTCAGTTTGTCATAATGTGGTAGCTTGCATGTTGCTGTGAGGCTTGAGGCTGTTTCAAACACCAGCAGGGTTGAAAATGTTGGACAGGTTTCAACGCAGCTTACAGACTGAGACAAACTAGGAAGAAGGAAGAGGCCATCCACTTCTCATGGAATTGACCAGGGAAAACCTTATGAATAGCAGAGAAATACTGTCTGAAATATTACTTCGCAACTTTATGAATAACCCAGAAACATTGTCAGAAGCAGTGCAGGAGGACCAGCCCCTTAGGTCAGAAGGCTCTCAAAATGTGACTGGGAAAGAGCTGTCTCATCAAAGTAGAACCAACCTAAAGTCAAGCTTTTGAGACCTCCATTTGCTGACACAGCATGAGTCAAATAGAGGAGAAGCAGCTCCAAACATTGATTAATATTTGGAACATGGAATGCACAAAGTATGAATCTAGAAAATTACAAGTTATCAGAAATGAAATGGATCACATAAAGATTGATATCCTAGGCATAAGTGAGGCGAAATGGACTCATTTTGGCCATTTTGAATCAGACAGCCATATGATCTACTATGCCAGGGATGCAATTTGAAGAGGCATGACATTTATGATCACAAAGGATGTTTCAAGGTCTGTCCTGAAGTACAATGCTGTCAGTTGTAGGATAATATCCATATGCTTACAAGGAAGACCCATTAATACTACTATTATTCAAATTTATGCAACAACCATCAAAACCAAAGTTGAGGAAATTTAAGATTTTTATCAGCTTCTGCAGCCTGAAATTGACCAAAAGTGCAATCAAGATGTGCTAATTATCACTGGTGACAAGAAAGCAAAAGTTGAAACAAAGACAAATCACCAGTAGTTGAAAAATTTGGCCTTGGTGACAGAAATAATGCTGGAGATCACATGATAGAATTTTGCAAGACCAGCAACTTATTCATTGCAGATGTCTTTTTCCAATACAAAAGGTGGCTATACCCGTGGACTTCACCAGATGGAGTACGCATGTATCAGATTGACTACATCTGTGGCAAGAGGCGAAGGAAATGCTCAATATCTTCAACCACAACAAGGCCAGGAGCTGATTGTGGAACAGACCACCAACTGCTCATATGCAAGTTCAACTTGAAGTTGAAGACAATTAAACAAGTCCACGAGAGCCAAAATATAACCTTGAATATATCCCTCCTGAATTTAGAGACCATCTGAAGAACAGATTTGATACATTGAACAGCAATGACCGAAAACCAGAAGAATTGTGAGATGACATCAAGAACATCATCCATGAAGAAAGCAAGAGGTCATTAAAAAGACTAGAAAAGAAGAAAAGACCAAAATGGATGTCAGAAGAGACTCTGAAACTTGCTGTTGAGCAGAGAGTAGCTAAAGCAAATGGAAGCAATGACAAGATAATCTGTCCTGTAGGAAGTGCAGCCAGAACGCTCTTTGGAAGCGAGAATGGCCAGACTTCGCCTCACCTACTCTGGTCATGTTATCAGAAAGGACCATTGTCTGGAGAAAGAGGTCTTGCTTGGTAGGGTGGAAGGTCAACGAAAGAGGGGAAGGCCCTTAATGAGATAGATTGACACAGTGGGTGCAGCAATGGCCTCAGGTATAGCAAAGATCATGGAACTGGCGTGGGATCAGGCAGTGTTTCATTCTGCTGTGCATAGGGTCACCATGAGCTGGAAACAACTCAACAGCACCTAACAACATAACAACAACAACAACATGAAGAAACTATCTGTAAGCCATAATTCCTGGTTAAAACTATGGGGTGTTTCTCCTCTGTCACTTGGTTCGTTATGAGTCAGGATTGACTCAAAGGCACACAGCAACAGCCATCAATGTACCGGCATGAAGACAATTCTGATATGATCCCAACATTCTCTGTTGAGGCTGTTAGGTGCCCTGAAGTTGGTTCCGACTCCTAGTGGCCCCATGTGCAACAGAGCGGAACACCACCCTGTCCTGTGCTGTCCTCAGAATCGTTGCCGTGTTTGAGCCCCTTGATGCAGCCACGCGTGGACTTGTTTTAGACATTCTCCAGCCCTCAGATTTTCCACTAATGGCAAACTGTACAAAGTGCCCAGGAGCTCAGGTCCTCCTGTAGTGACACAGTTTTCTGGTTCCCTAATGCCGCTCTGACAAGAATATACCACTAAGGGGATGGTCTTAACAAACAGGAGTTTATTCTCTCACAATTTGGAGGCTTTAGGTGCAAGTCCAAAGTGCCAGGCTCTAGGGGCTGGGTGAAAGCCCCTCAGCCTTGGGGTCCAGCTCTGCCTCCTGCTCCCAGCCCACTGGAGCTAGAGGCATTTCTTCACTCAGACAGCTGCTGGCTGCTGAGGATGACAAGCCCCAAGGTTTATAAGTATAAAGGAACAGTCTTGTTGTTACCAAACCACATGGCAGGCCATTAACTTAAGTCCAGGGTTAAGTCCCAAGGTCGACAGAGCATAGCAGGCTGCTGAACAACAACATGGCTACATGCAAGGTCCAAGTGTGCCATAGGCTAGAGACCTTTCCCAAGCGTTCTCCTTATATACAGGAAGCAGATCACATCCCAGAGGCAGCTACTCAGCTGTTTATGGTAGATCCCACCATGGAGTTGATTGCCAGTCTCATCATGGGGAATAACTACCACCAGCTGCACAGCCACTAAACTAGGTCCAGCCAAGTTGACATGCTAACATACTACCACAATTCCACCTCTTGTCAACTTGGCATCTGTACAGATCTTCATTGGGTGGCATCTGTACAGCTCTCTCTCATTGGGTGGCTCCAGTCCCCTAGTTTCTCTAAGTGGTGACCTCACCCCCTTGGCCTTGTGGCCCTGTCCCTCTCTCTCTTGGGCATGGCAGCCCCGCCCCCTCACTCTTGGGCAGCGGCTATGGCTCCATCCCACTGGCTGACATGAACGAGCAGCCCCACACTCCACAACCAAGTTGGTGAAGGTCTGGCTCTGAAACCTAGGGGGCTGTGGTCATTCCACCCCAAAGGCCATGGTCCTGCCATTTCAGGCTGAGGCAGCTCTGCTTCCCTTTCCTTGGTTTCTCTGCTTCTGCCAATTAAGGTCCGAGGGCAACTCACTCCGCCAGGAATCTTCTTGCCCTAAAGGATATTTAGCCTTCTTGCTCCAGGGGCCGGCCAACTTCCTACCCTATTTCAAGTCGGTCTCTTCTACCAATTAATGCCTGCAGGCAACCCACTCCACCAGGAAGCCACCTAACCAAAGGCATCAAGCTTTCTCCTCCGTGGGCTGTTAAGGTGTTGCTGTCTCAGCCATGCTCTCAGCTCTGCTCCTGCCGTTTCTCATACTGGTCTCTGGGCTCTGCTCCTGCTGTCTCTCATGCCCGTCTCTTGCTCTGCTCCTGACATCTGTCATGCTGTATGCCGGGGTCTCTCTGACAGGGTCTCGGGTCAATGACACACTCCACTCCTGTTTCCATCTTCTAGGCATCTGCCAGAGCAGCACCCCACTCTCTCGATACCAAATTCTGTTCTGGTTTTGTTCACTCACGGACAGTTGTAGGCAGCACAACAGAATCCCAATCCACAGAAGAGTGTCTTTTTCCTAGGATGTCCATAAATATACTGGAAGCAGGCCACACCCCTGGGGAAACTCCCTTTCCACGGATTGGCTGCTCAAAACATATTCATCTGATCCCATCATGGGAATGACCACATCATAAGTGCTTAAACCACACAGAACTGTGGTCCAGCCAAGTTGACACACAGCTTCAACTATCACACAGAATAAAGCCATAAGAGTGTATTTCAACTCAGCCACTTGAATACAAACAGATCCCCTCCCTGTGGGTAGAGTGAATTCTAACATAAATACGTGAATGCCTTCCTCATAGCTGTTTCATATTTTGTGCTTCATTTTGTTTTCATTCCATCAACTGTGTTCTTTATAATTTTGATTACACCAAACACCAAGCCTACTGCCACTGAATCCATTCTGACTCACAGTGAGCCCCACTGGGTTTCTGAGAAGGTCAATCTTGACAGATGAAGATTCCCTGGTCTTCGTTCCACAGGGTGATGGGTGGGTTTGAACTTCCAGCCTTCTGGTTAGCAGTCAAATGCCTTAGGCACTGTACCACCAGGGTCCTTCATGTGGATGGCAGTTTATAATGAACATTTCCTTTCCCTTCTGCTGTAGTAAACTATTAGTATTGTTGATGCTAGTTGTCGTGGACGTGGTTCTGCCCCATCATGACCCCATGTGTGCAGAGTGGAGCTGCTCCGTGGGATTTTGCAAGGCCTTTGGGAAGCATGTCACCAGGCCTGCCTTCCGAGGCACCGCTGGGTCGGCTCAAAGCTGCAACCTTCCAGCCAGTCCTTGGCTGTTTAACTGTTTGAGCTCCTAGAGACTCCTGTAACTAATCATGGCAATCCCAGGGGCTGCAAAAGAGATGTGCTTCATAGTGTTTTGAAGGATGTGACCTTTTGCAAGTAGACCATCAGGCCTGTCTCTCAGTCATGGCTCAGTGGGTTCAAACCACCATTCTTGCAGTTAGTAGTTGAGCACTCAACCGTTGGTGCCACCAAGGCCTCCATATCATTAGTACATTTCTTTCTTTCTTTCTTTTAAAATATTTTTATTGTGATTTATGTGAAAGTTTATACAGCAAATTCATTTTCCATCCAGCAGTTCATGCACATTTTGTTTTTTAATATTGACTGCAATCCCCACAATGTAACAGCTCTCTTCCTACTTCCTCCCTCTGGTTACCTTTTCCTTGTGTCCTTCATTCCCATGTATTCCTGCCCTCTGAGCTATTTCTGTGCAAGTAACTGCCCTTCTGATCACCCAGCATTGACTGGTCTGGAGGTTGCATATACCTGGTGTAAATGTTCACCCTATATGCCTGTCTGTTGTTTGGTTGGAAGCCATGGAAGTGAGTTCAATTCCATACCTGAAGCATCACTAGGAGTCATGGTCTTGGGGGTGTCACCAGGCTCCATGAGACCAGGTGAATGGTTGTGCCTAAGCAGTTATCATAGCTTTACTTCCTGTTAGCTCTAGTTATACATTCTATGAGACCAGTAAGTTGGTTTTTTTTAGATAATTTTGAGTTTTGTTCCAACTTTTCTCTACTCTAAGCAGGGTCTCTTACATTGATCTTTTTGTGAGTGGTTGACAGTGGTAGCTGGGCACCATCTAGTTCTTCTGATCTGAGGTTCATATCCATCCATTTTTCCCGTTGTTTAATTGTTTCCATGAATCATTGTGTTTCTTCATTTTCTTTGCTCCAGGCAAGGAGAGACCAATTGTTGCATATAGATGGCCACTTGCTAGCTTCAAAGATCCCAGCTGCTATTCACCAATGAAGGGTGTGTTATGTTATGCCAATTGAGCTTGATGTCCCCTGCAACCATTATCCTGAACCCACAAGTCCAACAACTCACTCTATGAGGGTGATTCACTGTGGCCTATGTTAGTTCTATTTATATGGATGTTTTCTTTTTAATATCATTATTAAGGCTTTGTATTATCACTCATTTTAAATTTTTCTTGTCAATTGGGTGAACGTTTACAGAGCATACTCAATTTTTACACAGCTGTTTACAAACATTTTTTCATGACATTGACAGCAATTACTCATGAAGAGCTCTGATGCCAATTCTTCCCTGTAGTTAACTCTTCACTCTATCTTCTTTCCTATACATTCCTGCCCCCTGAGCTATCTCTCTGTGCAAACACTGCCCTTCTTGTCTCCCATGATTGATCATTCTAAGGAGTGTGTCAACCAGTTGTAAGTGTTCACCTTATTTATCTGTCTATTGTTTGGCTGGAAGCTATGGGAGTTAGTTCTTTTCCAGACCTGAAGGGTAGTTTGGAGCCATCATTTCAGGGGTCTCTCCAGCTTCTATTAGACCAGTTTTCATGGCCTTTTTTTTTTTTTAATGATTCTGAGTTTTGTTCCACATTGTTCTGCCACTCTATTCAAGATCTTCTGCACTGATCTCTTTCCCAGTGATTGACAGTAGTAGCTGGACACCATCTAGTTCTTCTGGTCTCGTGGTCATATAACCCGAGGTTCACGTGGTCCATTAATCCTTAGACAAATTGTTTGCATGCATGTTTAGTTTTTTTCATTCTTGTTTGCTCTGGATGAGGAGGGATCCTTGTTGCATCTAGATGGCTACTTGCTACCTATTAAGACCCTAGTTGCTGCTTATCATGTAGGATGTAGAACAAAATTGTTGTGTAGTACATTATACCAATTGAGCTTTATGTTCCCTGTGACCATCATCCTGAGCCCATAGGTCCAACATCTTGTTCCATCATGGTGAATGGCTGTGCCTAGGAAGTTATCATAGCGTTTCCCCTGTTAGCTCTAGTACATCACATACAAATACATTTGTAGAAATATCGACTGCCAAACTTACATTTGGTCATGCATATTTTATCTTTTTCCTAAACATACCTGATCAGTCAGCCTGTCTACTTGTATATGAACCTGTAGATTAATTACTGTTATCACTGACAATGCAGTATTGTCTATGTAGAAGAGTTTATCTTTGTTGTCTGCATTACTTGTGCACCTCTCTGTGTCTTCCTTTGCTTCACTCACTTGTGTTGGTCACTCGCTTTGGTATAGTCCTTTCCCTTCACCCCAATTAATACTTGTCTCTACGTATCTAGCAGTGTTCCTTCTCCTCCCCTTCCATCCCTGGTAACCAACAAAGAAAGTTCCCTTCCATATATAAACATTTCCTTGACTTTTTACTATAGTAAATTCATACAATATTTGTCCTTCTGTGATTGACTTGTTTCACTCAGCAAATATGTCTTCCGAGGTCACCCACCTTATGTGGTGTTTGCAGCAGTGTCTTGGTGGTTGTGTGATATGTGTAGGTGGACCTACCATTACTGTCTCCACACAACAGGGTGGTACATGAAGACTCTCATTGTTGTTTGTGGATAACAGATGATGGTGGGACAACATGGACCACTCCCTCCCATCCAAATATTCTCTCTCTTAACACTGATGTCTGTCAGGATTTTCCTGGGGTTCCTTTACCCACCTCGCAGCACCTAAAAACAACAACATAAATAAATAAATAAACTTTACCAGACAGAAGAGACAGGAACTTAATAATATTACATCTCTGTAAGAGACAATGTTTCTTTGCTATTCATAAGGTTTTCCCTGGCCAATTCTTTCAGAAGTGGACGGCCTCTTCCTTCTTCCTAGTCTGTCTCAGTCTATAAACTG
>NW_006922281.1:1064527-1072230 GCF_000298275.1 Orycteropus afer afer
GACTCGACGGCACTTAACAACAACAACAAGAGACAATGGAGAAGTTCAATATCATCGTTCAGAATAAGGCAAGGGCCGACTGGAGAACAGACCATCAATTGCTCTTATGCAAGTTCAAGTTGAAGCTCAAAAATTTTAAAACCAGTCCGACCTTGAGTATATACCACCTGAGTTCAAGAATAGTTTTGATGAATTGAACACTAAGGAACGAAGACCAGATTAGTTGTGGGATGAGATCATATATGAAGGAAGTAAAAGGTCATTAAAAGTACAGGAAAGAAAGAAAAGACAAAAATGAATGTCAGAAAAGACTCAGAAACTTGATTTTCAATGTAGACAAAATGAATGGAAGAAATGATGAAGTCAAGACCTGTACAAAAGATTGGAAGTGACATCTTGAGAAGACAAAGCAGAGGATTGTAATGAAATGTGCAATGACATGGATTTAGAAAACTGAAAGGGAAGGATATTCTCTGCACTTTTCAAGCTGAAAGAACTGAAGAAAATAATTCAAGCTACAAGTTGCAATATATAAGGATTCTATGGACAAGATATTGAACAATGCAGAGAGCATCAAGGGAAATTGGAAGACATACAGAGAGGTACTGTAACAAAGTAATTGGTTGATGTACACCTATTTCAGTAGGTAACATATCATCGAAAGGCAATAGTACGGAAGAAGAAGTCCAAGTTGCACTGAAGGCATTAGGAAAAGTACAAGGCTCCCGGAATTGATGGAACACCCACGGAGATGTTTCAACAATGGATGCAATGCTGGAAGCACTCACTCATCTCTGCTGTTTTGATTAGTTTGTGCTACTCTAAATGGAATGGCTTTCACAAGAAGGAGTTTATTCTCTTACAGTTTTGGAGGCTAGAAGTCTGTGTTCAAAGTCTGAAGCTCTAGGAAATGGGTGAAAGGCCCTCAACCTTGGGCTGCATCTCTGCCTCTTGCTCCTGACCCTCTGAAGCTGGAGACTGTCTTCACTCACATAGGTGCTGGCTGCTGAGGCTGACAAACTCAAGGTCAGCAAATAAAATGGCACAGTCCCAATGTTATCAAACAACCCGGCAGACTACTAGTTCAAGTCCGGAAACAGTCCCAAGATCAGCAGGGTATGGCAAGCTACTAAGTGAAGACCTGGCCACATGCAAGGTTCAAGCATACCAAAAGCTACAGACTATTCCTAAACCTTCTCCTTATATACTGGGAGCAGACCCTACCCATAAGGCAGCTCACTGTGGATTCTACCGTGGAGTTGATTACCAGTCTCATCATGCAGCTGCCCAGCCACTCCAAACTGGGCCCACTGAAGTTGACACATAACCTTAACTTGCACATAAGCCAAGACATTGGAAGGCAGGTAAGACAACTGACTGGAAGAGATCCATGAATGCACCTCAAAGAAAGGGGATCCACCAGACTGTGAAAACTCTCAAATGCTATCATTAATATCACACAGAAATAAAGGGTGAACAAACATAATTCTAAAAGTTGTAGCAGTTTATTGACAGGAAACTGTTACAAATTCAATCCAGATTCAGAAAAGGAGGTGGAATGTGCAATATCATTGCTGATAACAGATGGATCTTGGGTGGAAGGAGACAACACCACAAAGATATTTACCTAAGTTTTATTGACTATGCAAAGACGTTTGACACTGTGGATCAAACAGGTTATGGTTAATGTTGAGAAGAATGGGACTTGCAGAACATTTATTTGTGCTCATGAGGAACCTGTAGACCTATAGACCTATAGACCAAGAGGAAGTCGTTCAAACAGAAAATGGTCACTGTGAGTTAGAACCAATCTAACTGCAGCAACAACATTTATCTTAAATCCCTCCACAGTGAAATGCCTCAGAGTGAAATACCAAAGTCACTTGTTCAACACGAGGAATGATAATGTTTCAGAATTAATTTCAGGATGATGGGGAAAAAGATAGCAGTTTTGTCATGAAGTTAAGTAACTGAGTGTGTCAAATGTGAGAGAGGAAGTGAAGCCTAAGCTTGAAGGAGCACAGTAAGATGTAGAAGGCTATGGAGAATGGACCGAATTTCCCACGGCTCCCTACGCTCCTCACATATTTGGAATCTCCATCATATGGAATTCGTTTCTGGGGTCCAACCAGTGTTGCCTGGAGACTATCACCAGAGGAACTTGCCTTTCTATCTCCATGACTGTGTCTCGTGCCTCTAGTGATTCTGGAACCAGGATGAGTCTTAGTCTACTAATGTCCAGAGAAGCCATAATTTTCTCACACATAAGAGTCTGTTTCTGGACTGCTAGCAGGATATTTTATTTGATAACTCCGTTTGCAAACAACAGCTATGGTGCTTAAAGAGGGTTGAGAAGGAGTGTGATGAGAAGGAGCCCATTTGGCACAATGGTGGAGTGCTGGGCTGCCAACCAAAAGGTCATTTGTTTGAACCCACCAGCCACTCAGTGACTTCTGTAGTTTACTCTGTCATATAAGGTCACTATGAGTCAGAAGTACTGGCACCAAGCAACTCAGTAATGGCAGAAAAAAGGCCAGTTCCTCTGGCAATACTCTCAAGGTCTGTGTAGATACAGTAATGAATAGAGTTGTTCATAACACCTGAATTTGTTCACTTGTCATCTCTGTGTGAATACCATTCTACCTGTTAAGAAATAATATCTCATTATACTCAAGTCAAATATCTGTACAACTATTATGCTGAAGAAATGTCTCATCAAGAGCAGTTAGAAGACTGTAATTTCTAGAACCTATATGGTTCAGTGTTTGCATTCTCCACTGTACTGTCATATTCTCCATGGAAACAATTGACATCCGTTATAAGCATTTGCATCACACTTTATCAGATGATTGGATTCCGGGTGACATTGCAAATGGAATTAGAGGATGGGCTCTGAGTACATCATTTGTAGGGCATGAAGGGCTCGTTTTATGAGCATGATACATGAGGGGAAATGGAAACAATGAATGGAAGCACTGGAGGACGCATACCCCTTAGAGCTCTCCAAGTAGACGAGGACAGTCTGTTGAGGAATCTCAGCAAACAGGGCAGAGCCTAGAGAAAGCGGTGTAGTGGCTGATGAGCACAAAGGGGCAGAGTGTTGGGAAACATGCATCCATTCCTGCAATGGCATTGGCCAGCCGTGCATCGGTTCTATCAAGGGCAGTTACATAAATTGTCAGGTAAGCAGAGATTGCATAAAAGAACACAAAGATGCTCACCAGTGTGAGGACACTCTGGATGGCTCTGGTCTCAGGGGATGACCTGGAAGACAGGGGGCTGTGAATGTGTTGGACTCGCTGCTTGTGCCTGAACAGGATAAGCACCATGGAGCCACTGGCCCCAATCATGGGTCCCAGACACATGACATCAATGGAGGTGAACACGATTGCATTTAAAGTGAGAATTACTCTCTCTGGGTATGTACTGGTGCAATGCGGGAAGATCTGCTCCCCTGTGAGATTTTCTCTGCTATGCTTGGCAATCATATGCATGGGAATAGGGGCATTTCCCAGCATGTGCAGGACCCAGCACAGGCAGATACAGGGACCAATGAACTTGGGAGCTCTGAACTTGAGTTCCAGCCACCTGGAATTACTGGGACTGATTATGATGGCCTGAAAGATACTCAAGAGGCAAGTGGAGCCAAGGGACACTCCCCTGCCCACTCTGTGGAGATAAAAGAAAAGTTTACAAATGACATCATGAAAGAAAAAAGGCAAACGAAGAGTTTTCACTGTGTGAGTTACTCCTCTCAAGAGAAGCACCATGGAGTTGGCCAAGGTCAGGTTTTGGAGAATTGGATCTATGGGCCTCACTCTGCTCCCAGTGATGTCGCTGAGAATATAATGGCAGAGGAAGGCAGAGTTTCCCAAGAGTCCAATTCCAGTCAGTGACAGGATGATGATTCCTATGGCCAAGTCTGTGGAGGCCATTCTGTCACCTTCCTGGAAACGTTATTTGATTGCAGAGCCTGACGATCCTGGGTAGACACACAAGGTGTGGGCTGCTTTCTGGACGGCATCGGAAATACCATGCTCCCTGACAATCATTGCTTCCCACTGGACGTCCTGATGTGTCTTCATAGTAGGAAGCTCCCTATGTTTGAAGGTATTCTCTAAATTTCAATTTAAAATACACATTAATAGTGGCTTTGGCGTAAAATCTAAAAGCTCTATGCCATTGACTCAGCAGCCAGCACTGTCCCCAGTGCTTTTCCAAGAATTTTAGGGAAGCAGCCCAGCCTACTGCCGTCGAGACGGTTCTGACACGTGACCACCTCCCACGTTACCGAGTGGAGCTGCTCCAGAGCGTTCTCTTGGCTGTGAGCTTTATGGAAGCAGATCTCTAGGCCTTTTTCCATGGGACCACTGTGTGGGTTCAAACCCCCAACCTTTAGGTTAGCCATCGAGCGCAAACTGCTTGTGCCGCGTGGGGCCATACCACCTGATTTCAATTCCCCAAAAACCCTGTAAGAGAGAAAAATAGGAGACCATGTTCAGATCGGTTCCTCAGGCCCAGAGATTGGATATGATTTCTCAGTTCTCACAGATATTTACCTCAACATAAATCCTGATTAGAACCTTTCCTCTCTGCCTCCAAAGCAAATAGTAACTGACGTTGTGTTTGAACTATGGGTGTGAGTTCTCATCCTCAAATACTGCTTATCTGAATTTCCATGCATAATTTGAAAGCTTTTCAGTTTGACATTTTCTCCTTTTCAGTATTTATTTATTTCACTTGTATTGTGGTGAAAACATGCACAAATGACCCTTCACCAGCATAGCAACTTCCACATTTACAGCTCAGGGACATTGATGATATTTTGCATGTTGTGCCGCATTACTGCTATCCTTTTCCAAAACATTCCACCACCATTAGCATAAACTCAATGCCTTGCAAACACGGTTTCCCCTTTTCTCTCCTTTCTACCCTGGTAACCACTAAGAATCTTCGGTTTTCTACTTATACATATATATCTTTTTTTTCAGTATAATTTAAAATTTCCTGCTTATTCATAAAAGATCATATGCCTGTCTCATGTTTAAATAAAACACAAGAATCAAAATGTTGTTGTTGTTGTTCTTGTGTGCCGTCGAGCTGGACCCAACTCATAGCTATCCCTCCTTGGTTGCCGAGGCAGTATCACTGGGGAGTAGATTGCCCAACCTTCCTTATGAGGAGTGGCTGGTGGGTTTGAACTGCCAGCCTTCTGGTTAGCAGTCAAGTGCTTTAGGCACTACACTACCAGAGCTCCATCAAAATAGCCTCATAATTCAGGGATAAATGATTCCTGCCCATGCTTCCTGAGCAGAGCCTGATATTCCTGGAGGGGAAGTAAGGAGCAGATTTATTCCAGAGTCACAGTCACAACACATTTAACCACCATGACCTCTAGTTGCTAGGATGGAATGTACCGAACCAATGCCAAGGGCACATCCAGGGCCAGGGGGCATCTCTTACCTGCTGGTTTGCTGCCCTCAGGCCTCTGGGAAGGTCCTCTTGACTGGGGATCAGCCATGCACCCAGTTCTGTCCTTGAAAGAAAGAACCCATCTTCTAGCTAACAGTCATCGAAGTGCCCAAGAGACAGTCTTTACTTTGCAGACTCTCAGTCTGAAATAAAGCAACTCCCCTATGTATGTAGTGAACGGATGCCACCAAGGCGATGGGTGAAGGGTTGAGAAAGGGAATCAGACCAAGATATAGAGAAATAGAGGCAGAGAAAGAGCAAAAGACACAGAAAGATGGAGTATAAAGCAACAGAGAGACAGAGACAGACACAAAGACAGACAGAGAGGTTGCAGCCTGTCTACTGTAGGGAGGAGGCAGTGACCCAGGATATAGGTTTGGATTCTCTGACCTCATCTCCCATCAGGTGAAATTATCATGTCACACAAGCAGCGATGACAGCGTCTGCTTAGGGAGTTGGGGCTGACTCTGAAAAACACTTGTTCCCACTAATGAGCACAAGAAACTTTTCAATGGAGCAGTGAGCATGACCAGAGGGACAGGCTGGTGGCCTGGGAGGGAGGCTCTGTCCAGGGCATCAGGAGTCAGAGAGTGAGTCCAGAGAGAGGGGACTGCTGACTTCAGGGACAGAGGGGACTGGAAGGGAAACATGTGGCTGCCTCTGGGCTCTGTGCCTGAGAAGTTTGTCTCCAAACCTTTCTTGTTGTTAGTTGCCATGGAGTCGATTCTGAGGCATGGAGCCCCATGTGTGCAGAGTAGAACTGCTCCTCAGGCCTCTCAAGGCTGTGGCCTTTCAGAAGCAGATGGCCAGGCCAGTCATCTGAGGAGCCTTTGGGAGCTCAGCACTTCACAGTTTGGCCCATCCAAGGATTTCCCCAAACATTGGGTTGATTATTGTCACACAGATAGTGGGCTGATGGGCTCTCAGTGGTCAGGCATTAGACAGAGTCTGTCTTAGTTCTGTAGTGCTGGTAGAACAGGGATACCACAGTGGGTAGCTTTAGTTATCCAAACCAAACCCAGTGCCCGTGAGTCAATTCTGATGCATAGAGACTCTGTAAGACAGAGTAGAACTGTCTCATAGGTTTGCAAGACCATAAATCTTTATGCAAGTAGAATGCCTCATCTATCTCCTGAAGAGCCAATGGTGTGTTTGTACTGCCAAAGTTTTGGTTCACAGCTGAGAGCTTTAACCACTGCACCAGCAGGTCTCCTTGGTGCCTTGAACAGAAATTTCATATTCTCAAAGTTTAGGAAGCTGTTGTTGTTATTAGGTGCCCTGATGGCAGTTGACTCATAGTGGCCCTGTGTGCAACAGAAGGAGGCACTGCCCAGTCCTGCACCATACTCATAACGCTTGCTCAGCTTGAGCCCATGTTGTAGCCCCTCTGTCGATCCATCTCTTGAGGGTCTTCCCTTTTTCCCTCCTTTTGGCAAGCATGTTGTCCTTCTCCAGGGACTGGTCCATTCTGACGTGACAAAAATAGGTGATATGCACTCTGGCCACTGTCCCTTGTAAGGAGCATTCCGGCTGTACTTCTTCAAGGACAGATTTATTAGTTCTTCTGGCAATCCATGGTATATTCAGTCGACTTTGCCAAGACACAATTCGAAGGCATCAAGTCTTCTTCAGACTTCCTTATTCATTGTCCACCTTTCATATGCATATGAGGCAATGGAAAATCCCACAGCTTGAGTTAGGTGCACATTAGTCTACAAAGTGCCATCATTGCTCTTCAATACTTTGTTTATTTAACTCTATGTGATTTTATTGAATATACAAAAATATTTACATCTCACTAGCTTAGTAACATTCAGGAATATGTATTGGGTATTCAGATCAAGGAATATGTGGCCCTAGGAACCAATAGCATGGTTTTGGAAAGCATAGGACTTACACATCTGTATCAGGAGAGCCTAGGTTATATACTAATGTAACAAATGACCCCCACATCTGAGGAGTTTGCAAGGTTTCTTTCTTGTTCATATTACATGTCAGTGGGGCTCTCCTTCATGCCATTTCCACAGAAGGATCCAGTCCTAATCTGGGCATGATCAATCTTCTAGTACAGGAAGAAAAAAAAAAATAATAATAAAAAGAAAGATGAGTGAGAGAATCCCATTTGAGCAGAAGCTTAAAGAGCCAACATGTCCTTCATCATGATCTCATTTTCCTGGTCTTCAATGCTTTAAATACGTCTTTTACAGCTGATTTGCCCAGTGCAACATGAT
>NW_006922281.1:1079020-1087241 GCF_000298275.1 Orycteropus afer afer
CCCCACACTCCACAACCAAGCTGGTGAAGGCCTGGCTCTGAAACCTAGGGGGCTGTGGTTGTTCCACCCCCAAAGGCCATGGTCCTGCCCTTTCAGGCTGAGGGAGCTCTGCTTCCGTTTCCTTGGTCTCCACTTCTGCCGGTTAATGCCCAAGGGCAACCCACTCCGCCAGGAATCTTCTTGCCCTAAAGGACATTTAGCCTTCTTTCTCTGTGGGCCGGCCAACCTGCTACTCCATTTCAAGCAGGTCTCCTCTACTAATTAATGCCTGCAGGCAGCCCACTCCACCAGGAAGCCACCTAACCAAAGGCATCAAGCTTTCTCCTCCGTGGGCTATGAAGGCTGTTGCTGTCTCAGCCGCTCTCTGGGCTCTGCTCCTGCCGTCTCTCATACTGGTCTCTGGGCTCCGCTCCTGCCGTCTCTCATGCCCGTCTCTTACTCTCCTCCTTCCATCTGTCATGCTGTATACTGGGATCTCTCTACTAGAGTCTCGTGTCAATGACGCGCTCCACTCCTGTTTCCACCTTTTAGGGATCTGTCAGAGCAGCACCCCACTCTCTCGGTACCAAATTCTGTTCTGGTTTTGTTCACTCACGGACAGTTGTAGGCAGCACAACAGAATCCTGATCCACAGAAGAGTGTCTCTTTTCCCAGATGTCCATAAATATGCTGGAAATAGGCCACAACCCTAGAGAAACTCTCTTTCAGCGAATTGGCTGCTCAAAATACATTCATCTGATCTCATCATGGGATTAACCACATCACAACAGTTTGAACGACACAGAACAGTGGTCCAGCCAAGTTGACACACAGCTTCAGCTATCATACACAATAAAGCCATAACAGTGTATTTCAACTCAGCCACTTGAATACAAACAGATCCCCTTCCTGTGGGTAGAGTGAATTCTAACATAAATACGTGAATGCCTTCCTCATAGCTGTTTCATATTTGGTGCTTCATTTTGTTTTCTCTCCATCAATTGTGTTCTTTATAATTTTGGTTACACCAAACACCAAACCTACTGCCACTGAGTCCATTCTGACTCATAGTGAGCCCCATTAGGTTTCTGAGAAGGTCAGTCTTGACAGATGTAGATTCCCCGGTCTTTGTTTCTCAGGGTGACAGGTGGGTTTGAACCGCCAGCCTTCTGGTTAGCAGTCAAATGCCTCAGGCACTGCACCACCAGGGTCCTTCATGTGGATGGCAGTTTATAATGAACATTTCCTTTCCCTTCTGCTGTAGTAAACAATTAGTATTGTTGATGCTAGTTGTCGTGGACGTGGTTCTGCCCCATCGTGACCCCATGTGTGCAGAGTGGAGCTGCTCCGTGGGATTTTGCAAGGCCTTTGGGAAGCATGTCACCAGGCCTGCCTTCCGAGGCACCGCTGGGTCGGCTCAAAGCTGCAACCTTCCAGCCAGTCGTTGGGTGTTTAACTGTCTGTGCCCCCAGGGACTCCCGTAACTAGTCGTGCAGTGGACACTGAGTCATGGCCATCCCAGGGGCTGCAGAAGAGATGTGCTTCAATGCATTTTGAAGGATGTGACCTTTTGCAAGTAGACCATCAGGCCTGTCTCTCCAGTCACTGCTCAGTGGGTTCAAACCACCATCCTTGCAGTTAGTAGTTGAGCACTCAGCCATTGGTGCCACCAAGGCCTCCATATGACTAGTACATTTCTTTTTTTGTTTTTTAAAATTTTAATTGTGACTTGGGTGAAAGTTTACAGAGCAAATTCATTTTCCATACAGCAGTTCATCACATTTTGTTTCATGACATTGACTACAGTCCCCACAATGTAACAACTCTCTTCCCACTTCCTCCCTGTGGTTGCCTTTTCCTTGTGTCCTTCTTTCCCATGTATTCCTGCCCTCTGAGCTATGTCTCTGTGCAAATACTGCCCTTCTGATCTCCTAAGGTTGATTGGTGTAAAGAGTGCATCTACGTGGTGTAACTGTTTACCCTATATGCCTGTCTGTTGTTTGGTTGAAAGCCATGGAAGTGAGTTCAGTTCCACAGCTGAGGCATAACTAGGTTTTGGGAGTGTCATCATGCTCTATGAGACTGGGTGGATGGTTGTGCCTGAGCAGGTGTGGTAGTTACATTTGTGTGTCAACTTGGCTGGGCATGGTTGAGTGGCTGGGCAGCTGGTGGCACTTCTTCCCCATGATGAGACTGGCAATCCACTCTGTGGTGGGATCTACCACAAGCACCTGAGTAGCTGCCTTTGGGATGTGGTCTGCTTCCTGTATACAAGGAGAAGTCTTGGGAATGGTCTCTAGCCTGTGGCATGCTTGGATCCTGCATTGTTCAGCAGCCTGCCATGCTCTGCTGACCCTGGGACTTATAATGGACTTAAGGTATTGGCCTGCCATGTGGTTTGGTAACATCAAGACTGTGCTGTTTTACTTGTCCATCTTGGGGCTTCTCAGCCTCAGCATCCAACAGCTGTCTGAGTGAAGAAATGCCTCTCGCTCCAGTGGGCCGGGAGCAGGAGGCAGATCTGCACCCCATGGTTGAGGGGCTTTCACCCAGCCCCTAGAGCCTGGCACTCTGAACTTGGACTTAAAGTCTCCAAACTGTAAGAGAATAAACTGTTTATTAAAGCCATCTCATTTGTGGTATATTCTTGTCAGAGTGGCACTAGGTAACCAGAACAGGAGTTATCATAGCTTTTCCTCCTGTTAGCTCTTGTCATATGGACATTCTACAATACCAGTAAGTATGTTTTGTTTTTTTTAAATAATAATAATAATTTTGAGTTTTGTTCCAGCTTTTTTCTCCCACTCTAAGCGGGATCTCCTGCACTGATCTTTTTGTGAGTGGTTGACAGTGGTAGCTGGGCACCATCTAGTTCTTCTGGTCTCATGGTCACATCAGCTGAGGTTCATATCCATCCACTTGTCCCATTAACTAATTGTTTCCATGAATCATTGTGTTTCTTCAATCTTCTTTGCTCCAGACAAGGATAGACCATTGTTCCATCTAGATGGCCACTTGCTAAGTTCAAAGGCCCCAGTTGGTATTCATCAATTCTCTGAGGGTGGATGACTGGGGCTGAGAAGGTATCCCAAATTTGCCTAACTAACAGTAGGATGTTTTCTTTTTAATATAATTATTAAGATTTTGCATTATTATTATTTTTAAATTTTTCTTGTCAGTTGGGTGAAAGTTAATAGGTTGTACTCATTTTTCACACAACAATTTACACACATTTTTTCGTGACGGTGACTGCAATATCCATAATGGAAGAGATCTCTTCCCAAGTCTTCCCTGTAGTTAGCTCCTCACTATGTCTTCTTTCCTATACATTCCTGCCCCCTGAGCTATTTCTCTGTGCAATTACTGCCCTTCTTGTCTCCCATGGTTGATCGTTCTAAGGAGTATATCAACCTGATGTAAATGTTCACCTTATATATCTGTCTATTGTTTGGCTGGAGCTCTGGTAGCATAGTGCCTCAGGCACTTGACTGCTAACCAGAAGGCTGGCGGTTCAAACCCACCAGTCACTCCTCGGAAGGAAGATGGGGCAATCTACTCCTGTAGTGACACTTCCCCGGAAACCCAAGGAGGGGCGCTATGAGTCGGATCAGACTCGACGGCACATAACAACAACAACAACAACATTGTTTGGCTGGAAGCTATGGGTGTGAGTTCAATTCCAGACCTGAAGGGTAGTTTGGAGCCATCGTACAGGGGTCTCTCCAGCCTCTGTTAGACTGCACTGATCTCTTTCCCAGTGGTTGACAGTAGTAGCTGGACACCATCTACTTCTTCTGGTCTCGTGGTCATTTAGGCGAGGTTCACATGGTCCATTAATGCTTGGACAAATTGTTTGCATGCATGTTTAGTTTTCTTCATTCTTCTTTGCTCTAGATGAGGAGAGATCCCTTGTTGCATCTAGATGGCTACTTGCTAGCTATTAAGACCCTAGTTGCTGCTCATCAAGGTAAGATGTAGAACAATATTTTTGTGTAATACATTATACCAATTGAGCTTTATGTCCCCTGTGACCATCGTCCTGAGCCCACAGGTCCAACATCTTGCTCCATCATGATGGTTGGCTGTGCCTAAGAAGTTATTATAGCGTTTCCCCTGTTAGCTCTAGTTACATGGCCATTCTTACAGCACACACAAATACATATGTGGAAATATTGCCTGCCATACTTACATATGGTATTTTCCCTCTTGCCTAGACATGCCTGATAATTCAGCCTGTGTACTTGTATATGTACCTGTAGATTAATGTCTGTTATCACTGACAATGCAGTATTGTCTATGTAGAGGAGTTTATCTTTGTTGTCTGTGTTTCTTGTGTACCTCTCTGTGTCTCCCTTTGCCTCAATGTTATTGTGTTGATTACTCGCTTTGGTATATTTCCTTTCCCTTCACCCCAATCAATACTTGTCTCTACCTATCCAGCAGTGTTCCTTCCCCTCCTCTTCCATCCCTGGTAACCAACAAAGAAAGTTCCCTTCCATATATAAACCTTTCCTTGACTTTTTACTGTAGTGAATTCATACACTATTTGTCCTTCTGTGATTGACTTTTTTCACTCAGCATAATGTCTTCCAAGTTCCTCCACATTGTGTGGTGTTTGCAGAAGTGCCTTGTGATTGTGTGATATGTGCAGGTGGTCCTACCATTACTGTCTCCACACAACAGGGTGGTACATGAAGACTCTCACTGTGGTCTGTGGATAACAGATGATGGTGGGACAGTATGGACTACTCCCTCCCATCCAAATATTCCCTCTCTTTACACTGATGGCTGTAAGGATTTTCCTGGGGTTCCTTTACCCACCTCCTAACCCCTAACAACAACAACAAAAACAATAAGTTTTACCAGATAGAAGAAACAAGAATATAATATTTCATCTCTGGTAAGAGATAATGGAGAAGTTCAATATCATCATTCAGAATAAGGTAAGGGCCGACTGGAGAACACACCATCAATTGCTCTTATGCAAGTTCAAGTTGAAGCTCAGGAATTTTAAGACAAGTCCGATCTTGAGTATATACCACCTGAATTTAGAGTCCATCTCAAGAAGAGATTTGATGAGTTGAACAGTAAGGAGGGAAGACAAATTAGTTGTGGGATGAGATCATATAAGAAGAAAGCAAAAGGTCATTAAATATACAGAGAAAGAAAGAAAAGACCAAAATGAATGCCAGAAAAGACTCAGAAACATGCTTTTGAATGTAGAGCAGACAGAGTGAATGGAACAAATGATGAAGTCAAAGAGCTCTACAAAAGATTTGAAGTAGCATCTTGAGAACACAAAGTAGAGGTTTGTAGTGAAATGTGCAAGGGCTTGGACTTAGAAAACCAAAAGGGAAGAATATTCCCGGCATTTCTCAAGCTGAAAGAACTGACTGAAATGATTCAAGCCACAAGTTACATTATATCAGGATTCTACAGACAAGATATTGAACAATGCAGGGAGCATCAAGGGAAATTGGAAGACATACACAGAGGCACTGTAACAAAGTAATTGGGAGATGTTCATCTATCTCAGTAGGGAGCATATGATCGAGAAGCAATGGTATGGAAGAAGTCCAAATTGCACTGAAGGCATTAGGAAAAGACCAAGACTCCCGGAATTGATGGACTCCCCACGGAGATGTTTCAACAATGGATGCAATGCTGGAAGCACTCACTCATCTCTGCTGTTTTGATTAGTTTGTACTACTTTAAATGGAATGGCTTTCACAAACAGGAGTTTATTCTCTTACAGTTTTGGAGGCTAGAAGTCTGTATTCAAAGTGCAAATCTCTAGGAGCTAGGTGAAAGTCCCTCGGCCTTGGGCTTCAGCTCTGCCTCTTGCTCCCAGCCCTCTGAAGCTGTAGGGTTTCTTCACTCAGGCAGGTGCTGGCAGCTGAGGCTGACAAACTCAAGGTCAACAAATAAGTGGAACAGTCCCAATATTATCAAACAGAATGGCAGACTACTAGTTCAAGTCCGGAAACAGTTCCAAGATCAGCAGGGCATGGCAGGCTACTACCAACTGAAGACTTGGCTACGTGCAAGGTTCAAGCAGGCCAAAAGCTACAGACCATTCCTAAACCTTCTCCTTATACGCTGGGAGCAGACCCCATCCCTAAGGTAGCTCCTCAGCTTCTCACAGTAGATTCTACCATGGAGTTGATTACCAGTCTCATCATGCAGCTGTCCAGCCACTCAAAACTAGGCCTACTGAAGTTGACACTTGACCGTGTGCCAAGACATTGGAAGGCAGGTGCTGAGCCAACTGACTGGAAGAGACCCTTAAATGTGCCTGTTCCAAAGAAAGGGGATCCACCAGAATGTGAAAACTCTCAAATACTATCATTAATATCACACAGAAATAAAGGTTGAACAAACATAATTCTAAAAGTTATAGCAGTACATAACAGGGAACTGTTACAAATTCAATCCATATTCAGAAAAGGAGGTGGAATGTGCAATATCATTGCTGATAACAGATGGACCTTGGCTGGAAGCAGACAACACCACAAAGATGTTTACCTAAGTTTTATTGACTATGCAAAGACATTCGACTCTGTGGATCAAACAGGTTATGGTTAATGGTGAGAAGAATGGGACTTCCACAACATTTATTTGTGCTCATGAGGAACGTGTATAGAGACCAAGAGGAAGTTGTTCAAAAAGAAAATGGTCACTGTGAGTTAGAACCAATCTAACTGCAGCAACAACATTTATCTTAAATCCCTCCACAGTGAAATGCCTGAGTGAAATATCAAACTCACTTGTTCAACACGAGGAATGGTAATGTTTCAGAATTAATTTCAGGATGATGCGGAAAAAGATAGCAGTTTTGTCATGAAGGTAAAGAACTGATTGTGTCAAATGTGAGAAAGGAAGTGGAGCCTAAGCTTGAAGAAGCACAGTAAGATGTAGAATGCTGTGGAGAATGGACCGAATTTCCCATGGCTCCCTACAGCTCCTCACATATTTGGAATCTCCATCATATGAAATTCGTTTCTGGGTTCCAACCAGTGTTGCCTGGAGACTATCACCAGAGGAACTTGCCTTTCTATCTCCATGACTGTGTCTTGTGCCTCTAGTGATTCTGGAACCAGGATGAGTCTTAGTCTACTAATGTCCAGAGAAGCCATAATTTTCTCACATATAAGAGTCTGTTTCTGGACTGCTAAGAGGATATTTTATTTGATAACTCCATTTGCAAAAAACACCTATAGTGCTTAAAGAGGTTTGAGAAACATCATGATGAGAAGGAGCTCCTTTGGCACAATGGTGAAGCACTGGGCTGCTAACCAAAAGGTCATTTGTTTGAACCCACCAGCCTCTCAGTGACTTCTGTAGTTTACTCTGTCATATAAGGTCACTATGAGTCAGAATTAATGGCACCAAATAAGTCAGTAATGGAGGAAAAAAGGTCACTTCCTCTGGCAATAGTCTCAAGGTCTATGCAGACACAGTAATAAATAGAATTGTTCATAACACCTGAATTTATTCACTTTTCATCTCTGTCTGAAAGCCATTCTAACACTTAAGACATAATATCTCAAGGTACTTAAGTCACATATCTGTATAACAATTATGTTTAAGAAATGTCTCAGCAAGAGCAGTTAGAAGACTATAATTTCTAGAACCTATATGATTCCAATGTTTGCATTTACCCCTGTACTGCCATATTCTCCATGGAAACAATTGACAGAAATGATCAGCATTTGCATCACACTTTATGGGATGCCTGGATTCCTGGAGACATTGCAAATGGAATTAGAGGCTAGACTCTGACTACACCATGTGTAGAGCATGAAGGGCTCATTATAGGAGCATGATACCATGAGGGGAAATGGAAACAATGAATGGAACCACTGGAGGATGCATACCCCTTAGAGCTCTCCAAGTAGACGAGGACAGTCTATTGAGGAATCTCAGCAAACAGGGCAGAGCCTAGAGAAAGCAGTGTAGTGGCTGATGAGCACAAAGGGGCAGAGTGTTGGGAAACATGCATCCATTCCTGCAATGGCATGGGCCAGCAATGCATCACTTCTATCAAGCACATTTACATAAATTGTCAGGTAGGCAGAGATTGCATAAAAGAACACAAAGATGCTCACCAGTGTGAGGACACTCTGGGTAGCTCTGGTCTCAGGGGATGACCTGGAAGACAGGGGGCTGTGAATGTGTTGGACTCGCTGCTTGTGCCTGAACAGGATAAGCACCATGGAGCCACTGGCCCCAATCATGGGTC
>NW_006922281.1:1088120-1089144 GCF_000298275.1 Orycteropus afer afer
TGCCGTGGAGATGGATCTGACACGTTACCGAGTGGAGCTTCTCCAGAGCGTTCTGTTGGCTGTGAGCTTTACGGAAGCAGATCTCTAGGCCTTTTTCCATGGGTCCACTGGGTGGGTTCAAACCACCAACCTTTGGGTTAGCCATCGAGCACAAACTGTTTGTGCCGCCTGGGGACGTACCACCTGATTTCAGTTCCACAACAACCCTGTAAGAGAGAACAAATAGGGGACCATGTTCAATGGGTTTCCTTAGGCCAGAGATTATGTACGATTTCTATGTTCTCACAACCGGTAAAGCATAAAACCTGATTAGAACCCAGACTGTCAGGCTCCAAAGAAAATAGTAACTGACATTGTGTTTGAACTATGGGTGAGAGTTTTCATCCTCTAATAATGCTTATCTGAATTTCCATGCATAATTTCAAAGCTTTTCAGTTTGATATTTTCTCCTTTTCAGGTGTTATTTTTCTTTCCCCCACTTTTATTGTGGTTAAAACATGCACAAGCCATTCACCAACATCACAACTTCCACATTTATAGCTCAGGGACATTGATGACATTTTTCATGTTGTGCCACCATTACTGCTATCCTTTTCCAAAATACTCCACCACCATTACCATACACTCAATGCCCTGCAAACACAGTTTCCCCTTTCCCCTCCCTTCTACCCCTGGTAACCACTAAGAATCTTTGGCTTTTCTACATGTACATATACATCTTTTTATTTTTCCAGTGTCATTTTTAATTTCCTACTTATTCATAAAAGATCATATGCCTGTCTCATGTATAAATGAGACAGAAGTATCAAAATAAACAATGACAATGACATGTTAAAGATCACATTCACTTTAAAATTGGAACTATTGAATTCAATAACTCAAAGTTGCTGGGTGCCATCGGGTTGATTCGGGCTTACAGCGACCCCATGGCCCAGAGTAGGCTGTACTCTCTATTGAAGCACATGGCTGGGTCTTCTGTCCTGTGGAGAAGCCGGGGAGGTCCACGCTGCAGACTTTTCCGTTA
>NW_006922281.1:1089244-1090443 GCF_000298275.1 Orycteropus afer afer
ACTTTACCTTGTTATTTTTTTTTTAAGGAGCTCTGGTTGTGTAGTGGGTAAGGAATTTTGCTGCTAACAAGAAGGTCGGTGGTTCAGGCCTACCAGTTTTTTGTGGGAGGTAGATCAGGCAATGTACTTCCATAAAGATTTAGAATCTTGGAAACCCAATGGAGTCACAATGAGTCCGAATCCACTGGATGGCAGTTAGCTTGAGCTTGGTTTATCTTTTTCTGGTTGGGAAATAAAGTATGACGGATACATCCCAAAATATCAGCATCTGTCCTATGGAAAAGATGCTGTGTCGGTACAGTGGTTAATGCATTTGGCTGCTAACTAAAAGGTCAGTGCTTCAAACCCACTAGGCTTCCTGCAAAAGAGAGATGAGGCAGTCTTCTTCCGTAGCTGTTTATAGCCCTATGGGGCAGTTCTCTGTCCTATAGAGTTGTAATGAATCACATTTCACTCCATGATAGAACAATTTTTTTTTTTTTTTTTGTATCTTAACCTATGGGGCACAGGACCTAACAAATATAAATATGAATGTTATAACCCTTCATATGCAAATAATATACTTTATATGTAGCTAATATATGGGGGAGCTAACTGACAGGCAAACAAGGAAAAATCTTGACATTTGCATAAGATGCCCAAACTCTAGAAAAATCTCCCAAGAGTATCATGGGGACTCAGCATTTTCACACGGAGGAGACAGAAGGAGCAGTGGGGTGAGTATCAGGCTTGGCTCTGTCAGGCGGAATTTACTGAAGTCATAGAGTGTCTGAAATTGGAAACGTTCTTTCTACTCACAGTCACGAGACAGGGTCTTCCCTAATTGCTCCTTCCCTCATTTCAAGAGGTTAAAACAGCCCCACGCTGAGTCACAGGCCACGGGACCAGGTGGTTCCTGTGGAGAAACAGAAGTGTCTCCTTTAATTCCTGGAAGCTAAGAAAGGGACCCTGGTGGCTCATAGTTAAGGGGTAGGTTGCTACCTGTAAGGTCACTGGTTCGAACTCACTGACTGGCTCTGCAGGAGAAAGACGTGATGATCTCCTTTCATAAAGACTGCCTCCCAGGAGACCCTAAGGCTAGTTCTACTCTATCATATCACATGGGGTCACAATGAGTCCGAATCAACTGAAGAGCATACGACCAGAACAGAATGTGGACTTGGGGAAATCAGCCTGCACAGTCACGACCCTGCCCCTCG
>NW_006922281.1:1091958-1092573 GCF_000298275.1 Orycteropus afer afer
ATTGTTTCCATTAATTTTGGTTTTCTTCTTTCTTCTTTGCTCTGGACGAGGAGAGACCCATCGTTGCATCTAGATGGCAGCTTCCTAGCTTTTAAAATCCCAGTCTCTACTCGCCAAAGTAGGAGGTGGAGCAATGTTTTGTATAGTATGTTATGCCAAGTGAGCTTGATGTTCCCTGCGACTATGGTCCCAAAACCGCAGGTTCAACTACTCGGTCCCTCTGGGTAGCTGGCTGTGACCAAGCAGTGACCACAACTTTGCCCCTTGTCAGCTCTGCTATACACCAGGGAATTCTGATCATTCACATAAACTTATAGGACCATAGTCTGCCAACCCTATATATGTTCTTGGATACATTCCCCATTTCATAGACATATGTAATCATTTAACCTGTCCACCCATCTATCCACCCATGTACCTTGTTTACCTTCACTGACAATGCAGTACTGTATATGCAAAAGGGTTTGTATTTATTGTCTGTACCTCCCATGTACCTCTCTATGTCTTTCTCATCCTTAATGGTGCCATATTGGTCACTCACATTTGGTACATTGCCCTTCTATTCACCCAAATCACTACTTATCTCTATCTATCTAACAGCCTTCCCTCCCCTCC
>NW_006922282.1:0-3806 GCF_000298275.1 Orycteropus afer afer
TTTTATTGCCTTCTCGCTTGCATGGTTTCTGCTGAGAAATCAGAGCTTATTCTTATTGGCTGTCCTTTGTACATAACTTTTTGTTTTTCCCGTGTGGCTTTTAGGATTCTGTCTTTGTCTTTGTTGTTGGTGAGTTTGATGATGATGCAAATGGAAATACTCTTGATAAAATGATTGGGTAGAATTATTTTTTCTCTGGCACCTTTGTCATTCCTTTAGTTTCTAAACTACAAAACTGCACTGAAAATGTTAAAGCTTCTTTTATGTGTGTGTGTGTAACAAGGGATACATAGAAATGGAAAACCAGTTAAGGTTAAGTTTTTGTTTCATACTCTAAATGGAATTTGTTCCTGTTGAATAAATCAGCTACTCAGATGTTGTATAGAAATCCAATGTTGTATAGAAATCTAATATTTTTTATCTTTGTTTTACCATATTTGTTATATATTTCATTTTTATACTGTTAAGTTCTAAGTTTCCCTTCCCCCAATTATTAACCATGTTACCCTTGATAAACTAACCCTCCCCCCAAAAAAAAAGTGATCTGGTGGCACAGTGCCTAAGGCATTTGACTAATCATCAGAAAGGTGGTGGTTGGAACTCACCAGCCACTCTGCAGAAGAAAGATGGAACAGTCTACTTCTGTAAAGATTTACTACCTCTACACCCAATGGTGGTGACTAATATTTAAAAAATCCAGCATATAGGCGCACTTATTCATTGTTGTATATTACTCAGAAACATCCTGGTTATCTTATAGCTCAATTATTTAAAAAAAAAAAAAAAAAAAATCAAGGTATATTTACATTCACAATTAAATTAAAACAGGGTCTAAGAGTCCCCAAAACCCATTGCTGTCTAGTTGATTCTGACTCATAGTGATCCTATAGAACAGACTATAATTGCCTCATAGTGTTTCAAGGCTGTAAATCTTTATGAGAGCTGAAACCACATCTTCTGGTGGAGCAGTGGCTGAATTTGAACTGTTATCTTTCAGTTAGCAGTCTGCTGAGTGCTTGACCACTAGATTGCCCATGGGTAGTGTTCAATAAATGTTTATTGAGTAAATGCAGCTTTGAGGTACAAAGTGCTGGTCTTTTATTAGCCCATCTACCAGAAGGAGGAACAATGATTCATTGAACAAAAGTTTGTTTATTTGGTCCATGATTACTATTGATGTATACATTTATTCAAACATTAAACTGAGCTTTGTATGGGACTATTCCAGTCTGCTTTCAAAATGTGGGTGTTGTGTGGGCAAGGACCTTGTGTTACTTATCTTCCTGTTTATGTGACACTGCACTGTCATTCTTAAACACAGTACGTAAAGAACAATTAAGTGACATTTAACCCAAAACCTAAAGTTCACACAGATATTTATTTCACTTAGGAACCATTTCATAATATGTAGTCAATACTTAAAATTTACACATATACTCTGCATTTTGAAAGTTCTTTCTCAATTGCTTAGTTTAGTTGAAAACTAAAAATCTTGGATGTTTCTGGCCCAGAGCAATGTCTTTCGTGCTAGAGTTTTCTTGAAAGCTTTCTTCACATCTTTGTTTCTGAGTGTGTAGATAAGAGGATTTACTAATGGAGTAACCACACAGTAGAATACTGACACCACTTTACCAATGGTAAAGTTATACTTGGCCGGAGGCCGGACATAGGCAAAGATGATTGTGCCGTAATAGATGGTCACCAAAGTTAGGTGGGATGCACAGGTAGAAAATGTTTTCTTTTGAGCCTCCCGGGAAGATAGTCTGATTATTGTGAGCACAATGTGCCCATAAGAGGACATAGTGAGAAGGAAAGAACTTAGAATCACGACTGAGCTACAGGTGTAACCCAAGGCCTCTGCCAAGAATGTATCTGAACAGGAGAGTTTGAAAATGGGATCTGAGTCACAGAAGAAATGGTTAATTTTCTGCGGGCCACAAAATTTGAGATAAGAGATGAGTACAGTAGGTAAGATTGGGGCAATAAAGCCCCCAATCCAAGACCCAGCTGAAAATCGCATGCAAATTTGAAGACTCATGAGGAGAGGGTAGCGGAGAGGGTTGCATATTGCCAGGTAGCGGTCATAGGCCATCACTGCCAGCAGTATGCACTCAGTAGCCCCCATGGAGAAGAAGAAGTAATACTGGGTTATACAACCAGAAACTGAAATGGTCACAAACTGTGACAGGCAGGTAGCTAGAAGTTTAGGCACAGTTGCAGTAGTATACCATATCTCTAGGAAGGATAAGTTTCCTAAGAAAATATACATGGGTGTCTGCAGTGTGGAATCCATCAGAACAATGAAAATGATGAGTGTGTTTCCTGTGAGGGAGAGCAGGTATACAATGAGAAACATCACAAATAAAGTGAGTCGGAGTTGGGGAATACCAGAAAACCCAAGAAAGATGAACTCTGTTACTGTTGTTTGGTTTGTCACATCCATATTTCATCTTCTTTGACCTGGAATCAATCACAAGCCTCTGAGGTTGAAGATGATCAGGAGCAAGATTGTGATCTTATCCTCACTTATCTATCAAAGGTAATTTAAAACACATATAAAAACAAAGAACAACAACAACAAAAAAAAATAGTTACTGTCCATCAATTCCATTTCATGGTAGCCCCACTTATGTCAGAGTAGAATTGTGTTCTATTGTGCTTTTAATGACTGATTTTTCAGAAGTAAATTACCAGACTTTTCTTCATAGCCACCTCTGGGTAGTTTCAACCTACCAATCTTTCAATAGTAGCCAAATTCTTAAACATTTTTCAGATTAGCAAATCCTCAAAATTACAATGAAACCAAATCAACCTATTGCTGTAGAGCTGATTGCAAGTCATGCTAACCCTACTTGTACAGAGTAGAACTGCTCCATAATTTTTTTTTTTTTTTTTTTTTTATGGAAGCAAATGGCCTGACTTTTCTTTCACAGAGCTGTGGGGTAGGTTAGAACCTCCATATGCTTCGTTAGTAGTCAAGTGCAACTATTTGTGTTACTCAGTAACCTCCCCCAATGATAACAAAGTCTTACTAATAACGTAAAGTAAGCTCTGGTGGCATAGTGTCTAAGGCATTTCACTGCTAACCAGAAGGCTGGTGGTTCAAACACACTAGCCACTCCTCAGAAGAAATATTGGGCAATCTACTTCCATAGTGAAACTTCAGAAGCTCAAGGAGAGATCACCATGAGTCAGATTCACCTCGACAGCATTGAGTTTTTAATAGGATAAATAATGACTGTAAAAACAATTGGCACTACTAAATGCTTTACTTGGATTATTTTCTTTTATTTTCAAAATAGGTCTCCCAGGTGCATATATTCAAAGAACACAGAGGAAGAAGTTGAGGGAGTATTCAGTTTTACCCTTGTTAAGTTGGTGGAACTTGTTTTGAACATAACAGATTGATTTAAAAAATCATTCTCCAAACTAGTATACAAAATGTGGTTAAGTTGAAAAACATGGCATTGTCCCATCACTGAGAAATTTTGGTTTGAGATATTAGAAGGTAATGGATAAATCAAAACCACAATGCCTGTTGCAGACTAGTTGACTGAGAGCCTCTTAAACTGGAGCTTTGCAGTCCCATAAGTTGCTATGTTGAAACAAAGGGGACCCAGAATTTTAACTTCATGACCCTTAATTTTTGCCATCAGTTATTTTTAGAAGATTATACACGGATAAATACTATTTCCAGATAACTAAACAGAAAAATTCAAAATCTGCATGAAAGATGTTTTGTTTTGACATATTCTTTTACCTTCCACAATCTTCAGCTCATTTGTTTTTAGAACTAATATTTCCAA
>NW_006922282.1:4089-5789 GCF_000298275.1 Orycteropus afer afer
CAACTGTGTCCAAGCCTATGGATTTCTGTATGTATACTTTATGAAGGTTTTTAATCATAAAACTTTATTGAGAAGGAAAAATAAAGGTATCATACTCAATATCAATGTTCTCTGTAATGTACTTTTAATAAAAGAAGATATTTTATAGATATAGATCATGGAAATTATTAGTTGCACCTAGTTAAAAAGCCAACTCATGTTTGAGTGGTTAGGAAACATTTTGGTTGTATCCCAAAATAAACCTTTAGATATTAATACATTAAATATATTAAGGATTTATCTATAGTTCACTGAGTAACAAAAATAAAATTGTATCTTTTCTGGTCAATACCACTATTCAAAACCAATTATGAAAAATATTATGACTAGAAATCTACATAGAATTCTGTAATTTAAGAAAAATGTTTGCATAAAAGACCTTAGACAATATTTTAAAAATATTTTCCTGATTTGACTTTCTGATTTCTTAAAAAACATTCACATTATGTTATTCATGAAGCACCAAGGGTCCAAGCTGTTTCTTACTCCCATTATGAAAGGAATATTACATGGTTACTTTTCTCTTATGATTAAAAACAAAACAAAAGAAAGAAATAGCAAAATTAAATATTTGAAAAAAATTATAAACAGAGCTTTGAAGCAGATTCACATTAACACCACCCCAAGGAGACCCTGTCTTCTTTTTTACATAAGACATATTATGTTTTCTTAGTTCTCTCTTTATCAGAATTACAGTTACAGGCTCTACAACCATATATAACTTGAAGAATAAATTGGAAGTTAAAGAAAATTAATTCTATATCAATTAATATTTTTGCATATAAAATGTATATGCTTACAATAATTTGTACATATTTTGTAGGTTTAGTCTTAAAATTATAATAATTCTCCCTGCATGCCAAAGTGAGTATCTAAGGGAATATATTGCTTTAGGTAATAGAAATATCTAAACTTATAAAACATTATAACATAAATATTTGACCTACTCCTCAATCACTCTCTAGACAAGTGAGGAACAGCAAAGATAATATCTTCCCAGGTATTCTCACAGCCAATGTTCTACTTTATTATATATGTCAGAAATGAAATGTTATTAATTAAATTTTCTTGTAAACTCTTCTGTTCAGGAAGGCTACGCATCAGAGTATAAACTGCATTCCATTGGATAGTAAGGGAAATAAACTATTTCACCACTCCTGGTTGCTGAGAATTCTGTAAGTTGAGGCTGTGGCATAAGTTATCACAACATCTATGCTGTAGACAAACACCAAACTCCCTGTTTTGTTTTGTTTTGTAATAGCTCTGGTGATGTAGTTGTTAAGGCATTTGGCTGCTAATGAAAATGTCTGTGGTTCAAAACCACCAGCCACTCTGTGGAAGAAAGATGAGGTGTTCAGCTTCCATAAAGATTTACAGACTTGGAAACCCAGTGGGGGTTTCTATGAGTCAGAAATGATTCAGTGACAGCAAATTCCATTTTATGAGTAATATTTCTTGTGGCTAGAGTGCAGAGAATGCATGAATTAAGATCCCAATTGTGAGAGGTGTTTTTTGTTACGAATTAATGAACCTGAATCCCTGGAAAGCTGCCCACTCTCTGGGAATACTCAGGCTCCTTGAGTACTTTGCTTTGGCAAGGGTCAGAGTGGGCTCCCAAGTGACTAAAGAGTGAAGGGACTGTGGGAGGCATTAGCAGTGTC
>NW_006922282.1:6626-8805 GCF_000298275.1 Orycteropus afer afer
CCTATAATGTAACAATGAGTCTGAATCCACTTGATACCAATGGTGTTTTATTATCAACCTGAGGTTATCAATGAGGAAATGAAAAACATCTGGAGGTATTTGAAACTGTATAATAAAAGTTTGATTTTAATGGCATAGAAAATTAGTGGAATTCCTAATGGAGACACCAGAGACGCTTGCTATTTAGAATGCCAAATATGCCCATGCGGTTCTCATAGTTGATCAAACTGAGAATCACTGTACTGAAAGTAATAGAAGAAAATAAGATTTTTAAAATAAACTTTATTGAGGTTAATTTCCAAACAATAAAACACACTTATCATAAATTCGACAAGATTTGACCAATGTATACACACATATCTATAACAACCATCAAGATATATAAAATTAGTGTTATTCCTATTGTTAGGTGCCATCAAGTTGGCTCTGACTCATAGAGATGATTGTAAAAAAGAACAAACACAGCCCAATCCTGTTCCATCCTCAAAATCCTTTCTATGTTTGAGCTCATCATTGCAGCCACTGTGTCAATCCATCTCCTTGAGGGTCTTCAGTTTTTTCTCTGACCCACTAGTTAACCAAGCATAGTTTTCTTCTCCAGAGAATTGTCCCTTCTGACAACATGACAAAAGTAGGTGAGATGAAGTCTGGCAATTCATGCTTCTAAGGAGCATTCTGGCTGTACTTCTCCCATGGTCAGATTCGGTCATTAATCCAGCAGTCCATGGTATTTTTAATATTCTTCACTAACACCAAAATTCAAATGTATCAACTCTTCTTTGATCTTCCGTATTCATTACTCAGGTTTCACATGCATATGAGGAAATTGAAAATACCATGGCTTAGTTTAGGAATGCTTTAGTCTTCAAAGTGACAATTTTGTCCCTTTACACTTTGAAGAAATCTTTGACATCAGATTTGCCCACTGAAATATGATGTCTGATTTCTTGGCTGCTGCTTCCATGGATACTAATTGTAGATCAAAATAAAATTAAATCCCTGACAGCTTCAATCTTTTCTCCATTTATGATGATGTTGCTTATTGGTGAGGATGCTTGTTTTCTTTATATTGAGGTGTAATCCATACTAGAGACTGATGTCTTTGATCTTCATCAGTAAGTGCTTCAAGTCTTCTTTTCTTTAAGCAATCAAAGTTGTGTAGTTCATATACTGCAGGTTGTTAATGAGCCGTCCTCCAAATCTGATGTAGCGTTCTTCTTCATGTAGTCCATCTTCTCAGATTATTTGTTCAGCATAGAGATTGAATAAGTATGGTAAAGTGATATGACCCTGACACACACCCATCCTGATTTTAAATTTGCTGTATTCCCTTGTTCTGTTTGAACCCCAGCTCTTGGTCTATGTACAGGTTCCTAATGAGCAAAATTAAGTATTCTGGCATTACTGTTTTATGGAAGGATATTCATGATTTGTTGTGGTCCACACAGCTGAAGTTTGTCTACTATAGGTGATCCAGCGGATATTTGAAATACTGGTGGCATAGCTTCCAACCTCATAGCAACACACAAGCCACCATAACATGACATAGTAATAAAATTATTATCTACCCCTAAAAGTGTTCTCAAGCCTCATCCTGTCAGTTGAATTATTTTCTTATACCCAGGAAAATTTTAAAATTCCCTTCTGTCACTGTACACTTGCTTTTTTTAAAAAAAATTTATGTATGTAAAATCATATAGCCTGTAGAATTTTGTATTTGACTTCTTGTACCAACCAGCATATGTTAAATTATTTATCCACGTTGATGTGTGTATTGGAAGTCTGATTCTTTTTGTCTCTGAATTTACTCCATTGAATAATTTAATAAATTAGGTATTTAACAAAATATTGAATACAAAAAGTTAATTATACATTTTCATATTTATAAATATTTAGACAGGTTCATGGTGATGGAGACCAAAGCCATTGTGAACAAATGTTGGTATGCACATGTATTTCTTTCCCTTGAGTGAATACCTAGTAACGTAAAGTGAAGTTATATCCTAACTGAATATTTAACTTTATAAGAATTTAGAAAAGTTCTTTAAGATTATTGGCACCATTTTATATTCCAATTTCAATGATAATAATTCCAGTTCCTGCATCTTCTCCAACACTTAGTATTATCAGTCTTTAATTTTACCTTTTCCAGTGGATACAAGACCTAAAAAAAAAAAAA
>NW_006922282.1:10410-11076 GCF_000298275.1 Orycteropus afer afer
TGCATCATCAGAATAAAACCAGCCTTACTGATATGGAGAAGGTAAAGCTTTCAAGGCTTCCATTTGCTGACATGAAAACACTCAAATTGAGGAGAAACAGTTGCAAACATTCATTAATAATTGAAACATAGATTGTATGAAGTATATATCTAGGAAAACTGGAAGTCATCAAAAATGAAATGGAATGCATAAAGATTGATATCCTAGGCATTAGTGAGCTGAAATGGACCAGTTTTGGTCATTTTCAATCAGACCACCCTATGATCAACTATGTTGGGAATGACAATTTGAAGAGGAGTGGCAGGGCATTCATCATCACAAAGGATGTTTCAAAATCTGTCTTGAAATACAATTCCATCAGTGATAGGATAATATCCATATACCTATAAGGAAAACCAGTTGATAAGTCTACTATTCAAATTTATTCACCAACCAACAAAGGCAAAGATGAGGAAATTGAAGATTTTATCAACTTCTGCAGTCTGAAATTGACCAAACATGCAATCTGGATGAGTAAATTATCACTGGTGACTGGAATGCAAAAGTTGGAAATAAAGAAGAATCACTAGTACTTGGAAAATTTGACCTTGGTGACAAAAATAATGCTGGAAATCACACGGTAGAATTTAGCAAGAACAACAATTTATACATTGCAAATACCTTTTT
>NW_006922282.1:13338-13904 GCF_000298275.1 Orycteropus afer afer
GTTTTCTATATTTTATTTTTTCAATAAAAATTTGAGTTCTACCCCATTTTTTTCCTCCATTTTATCCAGGAGCATCTATTGTGACCCTGGTCAAAATGGTCAATGGTAGTAGCCAGTCATCAACTAAATCTTGTGGCCTCAGTTAAGCTTGTGGCTCATGTAGACTTATTGTTTCTCAGAGCTTTAGGTTACCTTCTTACTGTTTTGTTCCTGGCAAGTAAAGACCATTATTTGTGTTTTAGGTTGTCCCTAGCATGCTTTTAAGACCAAAATACACACTTCACTGGAATGCAAATCATGATTTTTGTGAACTCTGCTATACCAATTGGCTAAATTGTCCCATGGGATGACGGTCCTCAGATTTCAAAGCCAGTAAACCAATCTTGAAAAGGGTTTAGTTATTTTTCGAAGTATCTGTATTTGGACCGTCAATGACTACATGAGCCTACACTCCATATTTGTATTTATATGAGTCTATGCCTATAGCATAGTGCCTAAGGCACTTGACTGCTAACCAGAAAACTGGTGGTTCAAAATCACCATCCACTCCTCAGAAGGAAAATTGG
>NW_006922282.1:16469-17081 GCF_000298275.1 Orycteropus afer afer
AGGTTATTAATAAGTCTTTCTCCAATCCCAATTCTGTGTTCTTCTTCATCTACTCTGGTTTCTTAAATTATTTTCTCAGTTTACATGTTGAATAAATATGGTGAGAGGATACAACCCTGATGACTCCCTTCCTGATTTCAACCTATGCAGTATCCTTTTGTTCTGTTCAAATGACAGCCTCTTGGTCTATGTACAGGTTCCTCATGAGCACAACCTAGTGTTCTGAAATTCCCATAATGTATTGTGATCCACACAGTCTAAAGCTTTTGCATTGTCAATAAGATACAGGTAAACATCTGTCTGGTATTCTTTACTTTCAGCCAAGATCCATCTGACATCAGCATTGATATCCCTTGTTCTACATCCTCTTCTGAATCCAGTGTGCATTTCTGAAAGTTCCCTGTCAATATCCAGCTGCAAATATTTTTTTAATTATCTTCAGCAGGATTTTACTTGTGTGTGATATAAATGATATTGTTGGCTAATTTTCACATTCTTTGTATCACCTTTCTTTGGAATGGGTACATATATGTATTTCTTCCAGTCAGTTGGCCTGGTAACTATCTTCCAAATCTCTTGGCATAGATAAGTAAAAGCCTCCAGCCAGGCATC
>NW_006922282.1:19456-21099 GCF_000298275.1 Orycteropus afer afer
TTCAATTTGTCATTCTTGGCATAGTAGATCATATGGTGTCTGATTCAAAATGGCCAAAATCAGTCCATTTTGGCTCACTAATGCCTAGGGTATCAATGTTTATGCATTCCATTTCATTTTTGACTACTTCCAATTTTCCCAGATTCATACTTCGTACATCCTATGCTTCTATTATTAATGGTGTTTGCAATTCTATCTTCCCATTTTGAGTCATGTCATATCAGCAAATGGAGGTTCCAAAAATTTTTCTCCATCCATGTCATTAAGATCAAGTTTACTTTGGGGAAGCCACTCTTTCCCCATCGTGTTTTGAGTGTTTTGTGACCTGAGAGGCTCATCTTCCAGTATTGTATCAGGCATTGTGTCAGAGCTGTTCATTAAGCTTCCCAATAATATATCAGAGAGTGTTTCACTGCCATTTATAAGGTTTTCACTGCCCAATTATTTGAGAAGTCAATGGCCTTGTACTTCTTCCCACTCTGTCTTTGTCTGGAAGCTCTACTGAAGCATGTCCACCATGGGCGACCCTGCTGATATTTGACATACCCATGCCATAACCTCCAGCCTCATAGCAACACACAAGCGACCACAGCAGGACAAAGTAACAAATGAATGATGGAGCTTAAAGATGGCTTTTGGTTTTATGCATAAAAGTATCAAAAGATTTTGTCATTAATTCTGCATTTACCATAAATAGAAAAACTACAAGCAAACTTGATTGTGCTTCTTTTCTAAAAGATTATTTTGTGTAATTTTAAATGAAATTAAACATGTAATTTTTAATGAAACTTATAATTTTCAAAAACACTTGAAATGGAATACATATAGATTAATATCCTGGCAATTAGTGAGCAAAAATGGATTATTGCACACTTTGCATTGGACAATCATAAGTGTACTCTCCTGTGACTGACAATTTAAACAGGAATGGCATCACATTCATGATCAAGATTTCAAAATTTATCTTGATGTTCAATGCTGTCAGTAGTAGAATAAAATCCATGTCTACAAGGAAGACCACTTAATACTACTATTATTCCAATTTACAAACCAAAAACTAAAGCCAATATGACAAATTTAAATATTTTTAACAACTTCTGCAATCTGAAATTGACCAAATGGCCCATCAAGTTATAGTGATAATTACTGATAATTAGATGAGAAAGTTGATACAAATAAGAAGCATCTGTAGTTGGAAATTATGGTCTTGTTAATAGAAATGATGCTGTATATCACATGATAGAATTTTGCACAATCATTGACTCACTCATTCATTGCGAATACCTTTTAAAAAATTTTTATTGTGATTTGGATGAAAGTTTATAGAGCAAATTCATTTTCTACACAGCAGCTCACATACATTTTGCCTCATGACATTGACTACAATTAACCACAATGCAACAGTTCCACTTCCACTTTCTCCACATAGTTACATCTTCCCTGTGTTCTACGCTCCCATATACTCCAGCCACCTGAGTGCTATCCTTGTACATAAACAGAACTTCTATTCTCCTATGATTGATCTCTCCAAGTAGTGTATCCCTAATGTAAATGTTCACCTCAGATGCCTGTCTTTCATTTGGCTAGAAACCACAAGAGATGGTTCAATTCCAGACCTGAAGGGCAGCTAGGGTTCATAGTCT
>NW_006922282.1:22435-23575 GCF_000298275.1 Orycteropus afer afer
GGGCTCAAGTATAGCAGGGATTGTGGGGCTGGCGCGGGATCGGGCAGTGTTTCGTTCTGCTGTGCATGGGGTCGCTATGAGTCGGAAACGATTCGATGGCACTTAAGAACAACAACAACTTTCAATGAATTGAGAGACATATCAAGGAAAACACTGACAAAATTAAGGAGAACATAGAGAAAATCCTAGAACAATTTCAAAAGAAAATACAAGAAGAAAATAATAAAATAAATGAAAAATTAGAAATGATACAAAATCTAGAGACAGAAATGCAGAAGATCAGTACTAAATTTTCAGAAATAGATAACAAATTGAATGGGCAAAGAGTAGAATTGAATCAACATAAGACAGAATTAGTGACACTGAAGGAAAATATCTCAATACTTCTTTGGAAAGAGTATAATCAGAAAAAAAGATGAAAACAAAATGAATAAATCCTAAGGTTCATGTGGGATGACATCAAAAGGAATATCCTACATGGAATCAGTATTCCAGAAAAGGAAGAGACAAATAAAGCCACAGAATAAATTGTTGAATATTTGTTGGAAGAGAATTTTCCTGGTATGATAAAAGATGAGAATGTATCTATTCAAGAAGTCCAATACACCCCAAGCAGGATAGACTCCAAAAGAAAATAAATAAAACATATCATCATCAAACTCACCAAAACCACAGACAAAGAAAGAATCCTGAAAGCAGCATGGGGAAAAATAAAAAGTTACCTACAAGGGGCAACCAATAAGAATAATCTCAGATTTCTCAGCAGAAACCATACAGGTGAGAAGTCAATTTTATGGTATATATAAAACCAGAAAGAGAAAATTTTCCAATCAATAATTATATAGCCAGCAAAACTGTCCCTCAAATATGATGGTGAAATTAGGACATTTCTAGATAAGCAAAAGTTAAGGGAATTTGTTAAAACCAGACCAACCTTACAAGAGATGCTAACGGGAGTCTTTGGACAGAGAACCAACAACAGCAAACAACAACTAATCATTAACACATTTGATGACAAAACCCAGAAACTGACCCAGTTATAGAAGTATCCAAAGTAAATAAGCCTATAAGATAGTAAACAGGGAATCAGAGACATCAATCGACAAATGAAGACAGCTACAAACCAAAAAGGGGAAAAAA
>NW_006922282.1:23675-24232 GCF_000298275.1 Orycteropus afer afer
CTTTTTGTTGTTGAGGTGTTGGAGTTTTCTATAAATTTTAGAGATAAGTCCCTTGTCAAATATATTGTAGCCAAGTATTTTTTTCTCGATCTGTAGGTTCTGTTTCTACTCTTCGGAGAAGTCTTTGGAAGCATATAAAAAAAATAATTTTTAGAAGGTCTTATTCATTTAGTTTATATTCTGCAGTTTGTGCATTTGGGATTATCCTTGATAGTCTATTTATTCCATATATTAGGGCCACTAAATTTGCCCCTAGTTTTTCCTTAAGGAACTTCATAGTTTTATGTTTCACATTGAAGTCTTTGATCCATCTGGAGTTCGTTTTTGTGTATGGTGTGAGGTACAGATCTTGTTTCATTTTTCTGCAAATGGATATCGAGTTTTGCCAAAACCATTTGTTAAACAGACATTCTCTTCCCCAGTTAACAGATTTTGGCTCCTTGCCAAGAATCAGCTGACCACAGGTTAATGGATCTATTTCTGAGTTCTCAATTCTATTCCATTGATTTATGTGTCTGCCATTGTACCAATACAAGGCAGTTTTGACTACTGTGGCT
>NW_006922282.1:26396-27021 GCF_000298275.1 Orycteropus afer afer
ACATTGATTGTTTTTTCTATTGTTGAACCATACTTACATACCTGACTTGAACCTCACATGGTCATAATGTATTATTATTATTATTATTATTTTTGATATGTTGTTGGAGTCTGTTGGCTAGGATTTTGTTGAAGATTTTTGCATCTATATTCATGAGGGATATTGGTCTGTGTTTTTTTCTTTTTAGTGATGTCTTTGCTTGGTTTTGGTATCAAGGTTATGCTTGCTTCATAAAACGAAATTGGGAGGATTCCATCTTTTTTTATGTTTCTTTGTTTGTGTAGGATTAGTGTCAGTTCTTCTCTGAAAGTTTGGTAGAATTCTTTGGTGAAACCATCTAGGGTAGCACTTTCATACTGGTAATATTTTTATGACCTTGTCAGTTTCTTCTTTTGTTATTCATCTGTTCAACTTTTCCCCTTCAGTCAGTTACTTTAGCTAAGTAGTGTATTTCTAGAAATCTATCCATTTACTCTAAAATTTCAAATTTGTTGGAGTACAGTTCTTCATAGTATCCTGATATCTTTTTTTATTTCAGTTGTTTCTATTGTGATTTGGCCCATTTCATTTCTTTTTTGTGTTATTTGTATTCTCTCCCTCTTTTCCTTTGTTAAATTTGCCAGTG
>NW_006922282.1:33939-34815 GCF_000298275.1 Orycteropus afer afer
ACTACGGAAGTAGGATTGCCCAACCTTCCTTCCGAGGAGTGGCTGATGGGTTTGAACCACCAGCCTTCTGGTTAGCAGTCAAGTGCTTTAGACACTATGCTATCAGAGCTCTAGGTATATATTCCAAAGAAGTTAGAGCCAGGCCAAGAAGAGATATATGCACATCCATGTTCATTGCAGCACTATTTACAATAGCAAAAAGTTGGAAACAATATATGTGCACATCAACAGAAGAATGGATAACCAAACTATGGTACATGCACAAAATGGAATACTACGTGATGCTAAAGAATAATTCAGAATCTCGAAAACAACACATAACATAAATGAACTTGGAGGACATTATGCTGAGTGAAATAAGTCAATCACAAAAGTACAAATATAGTATTAGTTTATTATTGTAAAAAGTCAAGGAAAGGTTTATATATGGAAGGGAATTTTCTCTGTTTGTTACCAGGGGTGGGAAAGGAGAGGAAGGAACACTCCAAAAAAAAAAAAAAAAAAGCATCGATCCACATCACTTTGTTGTTGTTGTTGGGTGCCATCGAATGGTTGTGAATCATAGAGACCCATGCTCAGCAGAACAAAACACTGCCCAATCCCACACCAGCTCCATGATCCCTGCTATACTTGAGCCCATCATCACAGTCACCATGTCAATCTATCTCGTTGAAGGCCTCTCCGTTTTTCGTTGACCCTCCATCCTACCAAGCATGACATGCTTCTCCAGGGAATGGTCCCTTCTGACATTATGACCAAAGTAGGTGAGATGAAGTCTGATCATTCTTGCTTCCAAGGAGCATTTCAGGTGCACTTCCTCCAGGGCAGATCTGTTAGTTCTTTTAGCAGTCCATGGTACTTTCAGCATTCTTCGCC
>NW_006922282.1:34915-37810 GCF_000298275.1 Orycteropus afer afer
CAGAAGGAAGTTTGGGGCTCTTTCATTGGGTCCATAGATATTTATTATGGTTATATCTTCTTGTTCAATTGATCCTTTAATCATTATAGAATGTCTTTCCTTGTCTTATGTGGTGGTTTTTGTCTTAAAGTAAATTTATTCAGAAATTAATATTGTCACTCCTGCTCTTTTTTGTTTGCCGTTTGCTTGATATATCTTTTTCCATCAAGAGATGGAGAGTTGCAGACTGGAGAAGAAAATGTAACCCATCTATATGCTGTCTACAAGAGACACACCTTAGAGACAAAGAAAAAACAGGCTAGAAATCAAAGGTTGAAAAAGATATATATTCTAACTTCAACTCTCTTGACTTCCTCACCATTTATAGAATTTCTATTACTACACTCTTTTTCCCCTCTTTTTGGTTTGAAGTTGCTCTCATTTGCCAATTGATGTCTCTGGTTCTTTGTTTACAATCTTGTAAGCTTATTTTACTTTGGGGACTTCCATAGCTGTGTTGGTTTCTGGGTTATGTTATCTTGTGTCTTAAAGGTCAATTGTTGTTTACTATTATTGGTTCTCTGTTCAAAGGACTCCCTTTAGTATCTATTGTAAGGTTGGTCTGGTTTTAATAAATTCCCTTACTTTCTGTTTATCTGTGTATCTCTTGATTTCACCATCGTATTTGAGGGACAATTTTGCTGGGTATATATTTCTTTTTTGAAAATTTTTCTTTTTCAGAGTTTTATATATACCATCCCATTGCCTTCTTGTTTGCATGGTTTCTGCTGAGAAATTAGAGCTTATTCTTATTGGTTTTCCTTTTTTAGGTAACTTTTCTTTTTTCCCATGCTACATTCAGGATTCTTTCTTTGTCTTTAGTTTTGATGAGTTTGATGATGGTATGTCTTGGTGATTTTCTTTTGGGGTCTGTCCTGTTTGGGTTTATTGGACTTCTTGAATGCATATATTCTCATCTTTTGTCATATCAAAGAAGTTCTCTTCCAAAATATCTTGGCCAATTTTCTCAGTGGTTTTCTTTTTCTCTTCCTGTTCTGGAATTCTGATTACATGTAGGTTATTTCTTTTCATGTTAACACACATGAACCTTATGATTTATTCATTTTGTTTTGATCTTTTTATCTGATTGATCCCTTTTTAAAGAAGTATTGAAGTATTTATCTTCAATATCATTAATTCTATCTTCCAGTTTTGTTTTGTTTTGTTTTGTTTTTTTAATTCTACTCCTATGCCATTTCAATGTGTTATCACTTTCTGAAAATTTAGTATTAATCTCCTGGATTTCTATCTGTATATTTTGTATCATTTCTAATTTTTCATATATTTTATCATTTTGTCCTTATACTTTCTTCTGAAATTGTTCTAGGGTTTTTTTCTGTGTTTTCTTCAATTCTATCAGTGTTTCCTTGATCTGTTTCTCAATCCACTGAAAGTACCTAAATATAATTCTTTTGAATTCCTTATCAGGGAGTTGCAATGCTGCTGCTTCTTTGGGGATGTGTGCTGAGTCAGTATCCTCCTCCCTTGTTTCTTCTGCTTTATCTTGATTCTTTTTGTGGACTGTGATGACCTGTTGTCTCTGAGACATTGTGATGTTGTTGTATTTAGATTTCTGCTTACTGATTGTGAAGAATAGATAAGGGTGAATCAGGTTCTTCTTGGTGGTCATTTATCTTGGCCATTTGGTGGAGAAGGAAGTGGTTGCTCTCACTCAGTAAGTGGAGCTGCATGAGGTGTGGGTGTGTTTGCATCATATGGGCCTTGTTTCTCTCTCTCATTCAGTAAGACAAAACAATGATCAAAAACCCATAAAAAAAGTAAAAAGAAGTGCACGAAAAACACACAGCATAAAAACACAGAAGCAATCACTAAAAAATGAAAAAAGAAAAGGAAAGGGGAAAAAAAAACAAACAAACACTGAAATTATGGGGAGAGAGCAATAAGAGAAAAGAGGTAGATTAGGAGAATAATGCCAATAAATAAATAAATAATAAAAGGGAAAAATGCCAAAAGGAAAACAAGGAATAGGGTTAGCCATGAGAAAGAGAAAAATGGGAACCCGGAAGAGGGAAGAGAGAAAAAGCTGAAAACTAGAATCTGGAAAGGGAAGAATAAAGAATAATAACAAAAAGGACAAAAAAGAAAAAAAATTGTTGCAGGGTGTCATGGCACCCAGTCTTCATTTGAGCATAAAGACAGGGATGGAATTCCTGCTGGCCCAGAAGGTGGGTGAGAGTTAGGGATGGCACACCTCCATAACTCCATCATCAAGAGGATGTGGGGTATAAGAGGAAAAAGAGACATATCACACCTTTCCAATTGTTGGCGTCTGGAATGTCCTTATAGTTCCTGGCAAGTGGAGCCTATTATATCTCTGGAATCTGGGAAAATGTTGTCACTTTAAATATCCAAAATGGTTGAACTGCTTGTAAATATCCAAAATGGCTGTGCCTTTCAGACAGGCAAAAGTCCACAGTCTGTCTACTTTTTCGCTGCTTCCCTTTTTATTTACCAGTCAGCAGTGCAGTCCTTTGTGTAGCACCTGGCTATCACGGATGATTTTTAGGTTTATTCTTAGTCCTAACACTACTTGGCAATATCTAAGCTATCCATTCCATCAAGATTGCTGACAGACAGCAGCTTCATATACCTCCATTTTTGGTGTTTTCAAGCAGGTTCTTCCACTAATTGAAGTTTAGTCCACTTCTGCACTCTTCCTTTCAAAGCTCAGGGCTCCAGGATTATCTTCTGTATCTGTATTAATTGGTTCCATTTTTCTTTGTTGAAGAGGGTCTGTGTAATTTGTCTGCCTATTCTGCCATCTTACCAGAGACTTGCAAATAGCTTTTTTCAACAACATAAAAAGTGATTATACAGGTGGGCCTCACCAGATGA
>NW_006922282.1:37910-38925 GCF_000298275.1 Orycteropus afer afer
TCCATTTCATTTTTGACAACTTTCAATTTTCCTAGATTCATACTTTGTACATTCCATGTTCCAATGATTAATGGATGTCTGCAGCTGTTTGTCTTCAATTGAGTGGTGCCACATCAGCAAATGTAGGTGTCAATAGCTTTACCTTATCCATATGAGTAAGGCTGGGTTTACTCAGATGATGCAGCTTTTTTTCAGTCCTATTTTGAGAGCCTTCTAACCTAACCGGACTATTCATAAAGTTGCATGGTATTGTATCCAACCATGTTTCTTTGCTATTCATAAGGTTTTCCTTGGCCAATTCTTTGAGAAGTGGAAGGCCTCTTCCTTCTTCCTAGTCTGTCTCAGTCTGTAAGATGGGCTGATACCTGCACCATGTGCATTCCGCTGAGTTTGAAACACCAGTAGCTCAGCCTCAAAATTCACATCAACATATCACCATATCACTATGGTAGGACAAACCAACAGGCAAGTTTTTCACTTTAGTTTTGTGTATTTCACTGTATATAAATTATATTTCAATAAAATTCATTTAAAAAATGAAAGTCAGAAGAGACTCTGAAACTTGCTCTTGAATGGAAAGTATTTCTTGATTGGAAGAAATGATTAAGTAAAAAAGATTTCAGAAGAAAGCTTGAAGGAACAAAGTGAAAATCATTATCACCAGATGAGCAAAGACCTAGACTTAGAAGATGAAAGAAGAAGAACACACACAGCATTTCTCAAGCTGAGAGAACTAAAGAAAAGTTCAACTGTTGAGTTGTGATATTGAAGAATTATGGGCAAAAATGTTGAAAGATGTAGGAAGCAGAAAAAGAAGATGTAAGGAATACACAGAATCACTGCACCAAAAAGAATTGTCAATGTTTAACTGTTTCAGGATGTACCATATGATCATGAATTGATGGTACTTAAGGAAGAATTCCAAGCAGCACTGAAGGCAGTGGTGGAAAACAAGGCTCCAGGACTTGATGAAATATCAGTTGAGATGTTTCAACAAATAAGTGCAGCATTAGAG
>NW_006922282.1:39025-39520 GCF_000298275.1 Orycteropus afer afer
TAAGAATAGGTTTCTTTTTCCAAGGATGGCAGGGGAATATGGGAGCCAGACAATGGGAAAGGAGACAGGTGGTGAGTGTATAAATGCTGCCAATGAGCAAATAGAGGAGCAAAGTACAGTACCCTGCATAAGTAGATAATATATAAAGAAGACAAAAATTTTGGGCAAGTAACTCTAACACACAATCATCAATTAAATATAAACATAAAAATTTCATAATGCCTTGGAGAGAACAGAGCATCACAGTACACACAAAAAAGCAAGACAAAGCAGAAGAAAAAAGGGACCAAGATACAGACATAATCACATCCTGAGGAAGATGCAGCATTGGAATTCCCTGATAAGGAATTCAAAAGAATTATATTTAGGTACTATCAATGAAGAGCAGGAGAAAGGGGATTAAAAGACAGGAAGTCAGACAGAGGAACACTCAGCCACAGGGACCCAGGTGGCGGGGATACGAGAGGTCTCCAACAGCAGGACAAACTTGTCTGT
>NW_006922282.1:41359-42647 GCF_000298275.1 Orycteropus afer afer
ATAGGCTAGGTTTTGCCACAAGATTTGTACTAAAAAGAAGTATAGAAAGGGATTCTTGAGTGCTGTCTTCTTCTACGTCTTTATCTGGATGCTGGTTATATGGATACAGGCAGCTTGTAAAAATGCTTCCAGCTGTATTCATCAAATACTAGCAAGCTTCTATTTGTAAAATATATAGATTTTTTTTTTTTTTTAATTAAAGGAAGAACTATTTTAAAGTTGTAGGTAAGGAATTAAATCCTGCCTTTTAGGGGCAAACTTGAAAGAAAAGAGGATGGTCTTGGCTCAAATGTGTGGACAAAGAGACACTCCTCGCCTTAGAAAATCAAAAATCAAACTAATCCCATTGTCACTGAATTGATTTCAACTCACAATGACCCTATAGGACAATGCAGAAGTGTTCCATATAGTCTCCAAGGCTATAGATCTTTATATGAAAATACCACATCTTTTTTTCATGGAGCTGCTAGTAGGTTTGAGCCAATAAACTTTTAACAATGAAATATTTTATCACTGCACCATCAGGGTTCAAAATATAAGTAAACAGAGAAGTAGGAAGAAAAAAAGATGTCATGATTTTACCAAAACTGGACTGTTTAAAGGTTTTTATGAAGTGTGATGGATATTTGGGTGTGGGAAACAGTTTGGTAGTTCCCTGCTAACAGAAAGATTGGAGTCTCAAGTCCACCCAGAGGCATCTGGGAAAAAGAAGTTCTTGCAATCTATTTCTGAAAAATTAGACTTTGGAAATCTTATGGAGAACAGTTCTACTCTGATAGTATTTGCTTCCCATAAATTGGAATCTACTGCTGACAGTTGTTTTTATGATGTGGGTAGAAAAGATTAAAAACAAAGAGGGAATGAAGATATGAAAGGAGAATGAAATACATGTAAGAAAAATTAGTAAGGGATATGAAAACAGAGGGAGAAAGAAAAAAAAAAAAAGAAATCCACAATGATGCAAATAGGTCAAAGGGTCCATGGAAAAGTACAATATAATTATATTTAGAGAATAAAAAAAAATATTATTTAGGAGAAAAAAAATATTATTTAGGAGAATCAAAAGAAATACATTGATAAAGTAGAAAGAAGCAAAGAATCAAATGTTTGTGATGTGTGCTAAAATATTAACCTGGTTTTTGCTAAAATTGCCTTTTAATCAGAGTGTGTAGTGAAAATTTCACCCAAAGCCATGTCAGAAGAAATACCTGGAAATCTATTTCTGAAAAATTGGTCATTGAAAATTTTGTGGTTCAGTGTTCTACTTTGATCACATAGGGTGACCTTG
>NW_006922282.1:43342-44604 GCF_000298275.1 Orycteropus afer afer
TATGAGCAGAAAGGATTCTCCTTACTCCTATTTTCTACTGCTATTGTAAAGTAATAAAATACAGTGATAGAAATGTGTTTGAAATGGTCACCTACTCACTAGCAGCCAAATGCTTTAGGCACTGCATCAACAGAGCTCCTTATTGTATACTAATAAAATATAATGATAGAAAATTGAATATAATACATTAACTTTGGAAAAAAGTACATGGGAATGTAAGGAAGTAGTGACTGGCAATAGCAAAAAAAAGGTGAAACCATGAGAATAAGCTCAAAGTAGGGGCCATTCTCTGCATTGTTTGTTTCTAGACTCCCCAACTATCCAAAAAAAGAATATAAAAATCATTGACTATCATTTTTATTAAAAAATACAGGGACTCATGTAGCTGTGAAAGGGGAAATGGAAGATATAATAATGTTAGTATACCTAACTCTTTAGAAATTCTTTTTTTTTTTTTTTAACTAAGTGCTCATGCCATATATTTTAAAGATACCACAATAATTGCATTTTACTAGCCAGTAATATGGCAAAGGCTACCTTCACATCTCTATTGCTCAGGTTATATACGAGAAGAGTCAGGCTGGAAAGTAACAGAATATATACAGACATGAAGAGATTCAGTGGTGGTGCAGATTTGTTTGTATCTAAATGTATAACAATGCCAGAAAAAGAAGAACAAGGTGACCATGTTGTTGTTGTTGTTATGTGCCATCGAGTCGGACCCGACTCATAGCGACCCTTGGGTTTCCGAGGCTGTATCACTACGGAAGTAGATTGCCCCATCTTCCTTCCTAGGAGTAGCCAGTGGGTTTGAACCACCAGCCTTCTGGTTAGCAGTCAAGTGCCTTAGCCACTATGCTACCAGAGCTGCCAAGGTGACCATAATGAGGTGATATATGCAGGTAGAGATAATTTTGAACCTGCTTTAAGCAAATGGAGGAAATTTTTGACTTAGTGGTTAAAGTGTTTGTCTATGAACCAAAAGGTCTGTGTTTTGAACACACTAACCACTTGAAGATCCATAGCTTTGGAACCTCTATGGTACAGTTTTACTCTATCTTACAGGGTCACTATAAGTTGGAATTGACTTGAAGTCAGTCTCATTGTCTGAGGAAGTAGAATCCTTAAGAAAGCTGAGATACTGTGAAAAAAAGAGGAAATCATGAAAAGAAGGTATAAGAAACTGTAAGTTACAAATGTATATTCTAGAATTTGCTTCTCAGAGCAAGCAAGTGTAAGCAGAGAAGGAACAGCACAGAACT
>NW_006922282.1:46096-46694 GCF_000298275.1 Orycteropus afer afer
TTAGAAAACAGAATGTGCTCACTTCCTGCCTCTGTGTCATAGTTTAGTAATTCTCACAATATTTCAAACTTCTTCATAATGCTATTGCACATTTAATATACTACAGCATATCGTAAACATAATTTTTTTATAACTAGGGAAATGAAAAAAATCCATGTGATTAACTTTATTGGGGTGACCTGGAACTAAACATCAAACGATAATATAAAAACTTAGATTGGATACAGATTGGAATGAGTGACAGATTGAAGCCTATAGCTGGGGAGATACAAGGAGCCAAGACAGGACAAAGTATCACCATTTTGCACAAAGTGGCATTAGACACAGAAAAGGAGAAAACAATTTCATGGAATCCACAAAGCAATAAAGAAAGAGTATAGACAGATCAGAAGGAACTCAAAATGAGCATAAAACATACAGGAGCTGAGAAATGTATGTAAAAGGAGCAGGTCAGACTTACAGTGGCACAGGTGGCCATGGCATGAGGAAAGAATCAGAGAAAGGGAATGAAAAAACTCACTACCAGTAGACACTATACATTTGAACAGAGAAATTATGCAAGGACAAAAGCCTGTGTTGGGTGGTTGGAGAAGCTAGG
>NW_006922282.1:49101-49647 GCF_000298275.1 Orycteropus afer afer
AAGGGCCCTAATATATGGCATAAATAGACTATCAAGTATAATTCAAAATGTACAAACAGCAGAAGAGAAACCAGATGATTGGAAACTTTTAAAAATTAAATTTTTATGTGCTTCCAATGACTTCTCCAAAAAAGTCAAAAGAGAACCTACAGATTGGGAAAAAATATTTGGTAATAACCTATCTGACAAGGGACATAAGTCTCTAGAATTTATAGAAAACTCCAAAGTCTCAACAACAAAAAGACAAACATTCCAATTAAAAAATGGGCAGAAAACATGTATAGACACTTCACCAAGAAGGATATTCAAGTGGCCAACAAACATATGAAGAACTGCTCACAATCATTAGCTATTAGAGAGATACATATCAAAACAACAACGAGGTACCATCTTGCTTTAGCACTAGTAGCAAACTTCAACAAGACAGAAAATAACAAATGCTGGCGAGGTTGTGGAAAGATTGGGACTCTCATACACTACTGGTGGGACTTTAAAAAGGTACAACCATTGTGGAAAGCAGTATGGCAATTCCTTCAAAAGTTGGAA
>NW_006922282.1:51195-51732 GCF_000298275.1 Orycteropus afer afer
TTCTCTATTTCTTATCTTTTATTTTTATTCTATCTCTTTTTCTTATATTCTTCCCCTTTGGTTCTCCCTTCCTTTCTTCCTTCCTCCCTCCCTACATTCCTCCTTTGTTTCTTTCTTTCCTGCCCCATCCAAGGGGAAGAGGATATTAATTCTCCACTAGTTAGCCATATCTCCTGCAGATATCAGCTCACCCAATGGATGAGCACCACCACCAACTCTTGCACCAATGAATCAATGATGAGCAGTTGATAACACCCGCTCATCCCAACCACAGCTTCTCTTCATGACAGGGACCTGCATCCATATTCCCACCATTTACTTCACCAACATAGAGACACCTAGGGAGTGTCCCAGTACTGCCAAGCTAACAACCAAAGAAGTTCACTTGTCCCACCTATCAGGACATATTGAAACAAACAAACAAACAAACAAAATTGCTGTCGATTCAGATCTGACTCATAGCGACCCCTCCTTATGTTTCTGAGGAGGTATCACTAAGGAAGTAGATTGCCCAACCTTCCTTCCAAAGCAAAATGA
>NW_006922282.1:52478-55144 GCF_000298275.1 Orycteropus afer afer
ATACTTATCTTTTGAATATCCAAGGGCTCAAGGAAACCATAAACAAAAACATGAAAAATGCAGAATACCCTTCAAAATTTCAGGAAAACAATACAAGGGAAATTGGTGAAGAAAAGGCATTTGATAAAATCCCACACCCATTCTTGATCAAAACCCTCTGTACAATAGGAATAAAATGGAAATATAATAACATAATAAAGGGCATATACACAAAACAAATAGCCAACATTATTCTCAGTGGAGAGAATATCAAACCATTTCCCTTGCAAACAGGACCAAGACAAAAATGTCTTTTATCATCACTTCTATTCAACATTTTATTGAAGTCCTACTCAGTGCAATAGCGAAGAAAGAGAAATAAAAGCATCCAAATTGGCAAAGTAAAACTATCTTTATTGCAGATAATATGGTTACATATATATAAAGAAAGACTCAACAAGCTTAACACACAAAAAAATAGTTGGATTCCTCCATATCAGCAAACAGATCTCTGAAAAAGAAATAAGGAAAACAATACCATTTACAATACCTGGCAAGAAGATAAAATACTTATGAATAAGTCTTATCAAGGGCACAAAAGACTTACAAAGACAACTACAAATCACTAATATAAGAAACTGGAAGAAACCTACATAAATGGAAGAACATACCACGCTCACAGACAGGAAGACTTAACATTATGAAGGTGTAACTACTACCCAAAGCTATTAATAAAATGTTCAGGAATATATCAGTGTTTCACTGCTATTCATAAAGTTTTAATTGGGCAATTATTTTAGAAGTGAAGGGCCTCTTCTTTCTTCCATGTCTGTCTTAGTCTGGAAGCTCTGATGAAACCTGTCCACCATGGGTAACCCTGGTGGCATTTGCAACACAGGTGGCATAGCCTCCGGCCCCAGAGCAACATGTAAGCCATTACTGGATGACAAAATGACAGAGAAGTTCATCTACCTTAGCTGTTCCAAACCACTCCGTTCACTTTCTGGTCTCACTTCAAGCCACTCTAAACCCTGCACCCAGCTCTCCTTCTGGGTCACCCTTTAAAGCCACTGCTCCAAAAACCTCTGGTGCCCAGCCCTGCCTTCATACCTGGTAAAGTGAAGGGTAAATGAAAAAAGGAAGGCCCTCAACAAGATGGGTGGACACTGGCTGCCATGATGGGTTCAAGTATCGCAAGGATCATGAGGATGGCACAGGACTGGGCAATGCTTTGATCTGTTGTACATAGGGTCACTGTGAGTCAGAGACAGCTCAACGGCACCTAACAACAACAACAACCCAAAGCTGTTTATGGAGTCAATGCAACCACAATCCAAGTTTTACCAACATTATTTTAGTGATATGGATAAAACAATAATCAAATTTATGTGGAAAGAAAGACAGCTCGGATAAGGAAAGCATTATTAAAGAAGAAAAACAAAGTAGGTCATCTCACACTTCTCAATCTCAAAATCTACTACACAGGCATGGTATCTAAAACAATGAAACAGAATTGAGAATCTTGAAATAGATCCATCATTCTATGGACAGCTGATCTTTGAAGAAGGATGAAACACATTAAGTGGGGAATAGACTGTCTCTTTAACAAATGATCCTGGCAAAACTGGATATCCATTTACAGAAAATAAAGCAAGATCCTTATCACATATCATACATAAAAACTAACTCAAGGTGGATCAAACATTTAAATGTAAAACCCAAAACTATAATATCCATCAATGACAAAACAAGGGCAAACTTAGAGCCCCGAATTAATGGCATAAATAGACTCTCAATGGAACCCAAAATGCCAAATAACAAAAGATAAACTAAGTTACTGGAACCTTGTAAAAACTGATTTTTAATGTGTATCAGAAGACTTCTCCAAAATAGTAAAAAGAAGACCTACAGATTGAAGGGGGGTGGGCATATATTTTGTAATGACATATCTGACAAAGGACTTATTTCTAAAAGTTGTAGAAAATTTCAACACCTCAACATCAAATAAACAAAAATTCAAAAATTTCCAAAGGCTATAAACAGATATTTCAAGAAAGGAAATATTCAAGCAGACAACAAATACATGAAAAAAATGCTCATGACTTTTAGCCAGATGTAAATCAAAACAAAAATGAGCTATTTTCCACTTCGGCAATAATAGCAAATTCCAACAAGACAGAAAACAAGAAATGGTGGTAAGGGTGTGGAGAGATTTGGACTCTCATAAACTGCTGATACGACTATAAAATGATACAACCATTGTGGAAAATAGTATGGTGCTTTGTTAAAAATTTGGAAATACAATATAATTTTTTTCCAGCAATACACTACAGGAATATATTCTAAAGAGGTGAGGTCTGGGGCACAGATAGATTTAGCCCCATCCAAGTTATCTCACAATATTAAAGACACGGAAACAATCTAAGATCTGTCAAGAAATGAATGGATAACCAAATTATGGTATGCAGATACAATGGGATACTATGTAATATTAAAGAATAATGAAGAATCTGTGAATCAGCTCATAACATGGATGGAATACGAATGTGGAGGACATAATGGTGAGTGAATTAAGTCAATCACAGAAGGGAAAATATTGTATGAGCCTGTTTAAAGAAATAAAGGATTAGTTTACACAAGGAAGGAAATTGTCTTCATTGGTTACCAGGGAAGGGAGGGAAAGGAAG
>NW_006922282.1:55770-57932 GCF_000298275.1 Orycteropus afer afer
AGTCTGTCTTAGTCTGTACACTTTGTTGAAACCTGTGCACCATGTTCAACTCTGCTGGCATCTGAAACACCAGTGGCAGAGCCTCAAGCCTCACAGCAACGTACAAACCCCACAGGATGACAAACTGACAGACAAGTGTGTCTCCCTTAGCTGTTGGAAACTTCTGCACCCTCCCCTTACCTAACTCCTACCTGGAACCTACCACTCTGTGGTCCCTGGCTGCTCCCTCCCTTTCCTGGCTCTAAGGGGCCTGGGGCCTAGCCTTGACACCCCCCCTCTTTTTACCTGGATATCCTGCTGCTCTGTAGGTCCCTGGCCTCTCCTACTTCCTCCTTTTCCTGGCTCTAGGGGGCTTTTAGCCCAGCCTTGCCTTCCGCCCCTTTTTATCTGGATATCCTACCCCTCTGGAGGTCCCTGCCCTCTCCTGCTTCCTCCTTTCCTGGATCTAGGGGGCTAGGGTATTATCAGTAATAATAGAAATCTAATCTATGGGTGGATATATATAGGTTGACAGGAAAAAAGATCAGGTAAGAGTAAGCAATCAGGAATATGCCCATGGCTGTATATAGGTTTAGGGAACTATGGTGGTGTAGTGAATAAGATATTTGGATGCTGACCAGAGGGTCAGCAGTTAAATCCCACCACCTGCTCCATGGGAGAAAGATGAAGCAATCTACTTCTGTAAAGATTTACAGTCTTGGAAATCCATTGGGGTTCACTATGTGTCAAAATCAACTCCATGGCAGTGGGTTTGACTTTGGGTTGATATGTAGTTTTGGCAGAGAATATTCCTACATATGTATTTGTGTATACTATAAAAATGTCACATATATTAGAGAGCTAGTAGGGGGATGTGGTAGTTAAAGTTGTGTGTCAACTTGGCTGGGTATGGTTTGAGTTGACGGGCAGGTGGATGTAGTTATTTCTTCTGAGGAAACTGTAATCACCTTCACTGTGGAATCTGCTGTGAACAGATAGGGAGATCTCTTTGGGGTGTGGCTTTCTTCCAGTGTGTAAGGAGATGTTTGGGAGAAGTCTCTAGCTTTTTGGTATATTTGGCTGGATCTCCAGTTCCTAGACTTGAACCAGTGATCTGCCACATTGTCTCCTGATTTTAGTATTGTTCTTGGACTTGAATCTGTGGCTTGACATATTGCCTGCCAATCTTGGGATTGTGCCATTTTACCTGTTGACCTTGAGTTTGTCAGCTTTAGCAGCTACTAGCTGCATGAGTCAGGAGTAACTTACCAATTCTAGTGGGCCTAGAACTAGAGGGACCTTCACCCAGACCCTAGAGCCAGCACTCTCAATTTGGATTTCTAGCCTCTTAAACTGTAAGTGAATAAATTTCTGTATGTTAAAGCCATTCATCCATTCAAGCAGCATTGTTGTTGTTGTTGTTATGTGCTGTTGAGTCGCATCCGACTCCTAGCGACCCCTCCTTGGGTTTCCGAGGCAGTATCACTATGGAAGTAGATTGCTTCATCTTCCTTCCAAGGAGTGGCTGGTGGGTTTGAACCGCCAGCCTTCTGGTTAGCAGTCAAGTGCCTTCAAGCAGCATTAGAGAACTAAAATAAGGATGAAGATAGGATAACTTCTTAGCCACACAAACTTCTTGAAACGGTGAGTCACTGGATCTACAGGCTTGGGACCATGATCATGAGGGATATGAAGCTAAATTTGTACAACATAATTCACAAAAATATAGTTCTACTTCCTGCTTTGGTGTGTAGAACTGGGGTCTTTGTTTGTGAATGCCATCAAAGATTCATCAATTCCTGTTTCCTTTCCTTGAAAATCAAAGCTGTATGGAATTGATTAGTCCAAGGAACTAAAGGATCATGGGAATCTCAGGCTATATGACCCTGAGGTCAGAAGAAATAGATAGTTCCAAGCTACTAATGCCAACCACTCAGAAAATAATCAAATTTGGAGATCTTGGATAGAGTAAAAGAAAAATGTGGAAAAAAAAAAAATATATTAAAGATCAGGATTACTGGCCTGACAGAGACTGGTGAAACCCTGAGACTAAGACTCCTACTTGGAACTGGACTCACTCCTGTGCCTTAACTCTCAGCTGAACAATAGTCAGGACTATGATTGAACAATTACACCAGGGAGGTGTAGTTCTTAGAACAATCAAAGATGTGAGATCAGAAAGG
>NW_006922282.1:58502-67478 GCF_000298275.1 Orycteropus afer afer
TAAAAAGAAAAAACAATAGGACATTTGTGGAGCCTTCACTGTAGCTCCACCAGCAGGCATGAAAACTTCACTAGCACGTTTTTCAAAAGAGTTTTTCATTTCATATTGAAAATGAAGTTTTTATGTGAGTGCAGGATTCCTATAAGAAAGGCATAGCAACAGACTCTAACATAATTTGAGAAAAAGTGAAGTTAATAGATAACAACTTAAAAGGAATGTGAAGGATCTAAAGCTTGAGAATTTAATGCCAGCAAAGGATGGTTTAAAAAGTTTCAGGATAACAGGCAGCTTACCAACCAAGGGACAACAGAAGAGTTCCCAGATGTCATTAAGAAAATCATTGAGAAGAAAGGATATGTGCCTGAGTAAGTTTTTAATGCACAGGAAAATGTCCTATTCGGGGACAAAATGCTACAAAGGACATTTATTAGTAAGAGAAGTAAGTACCAGGATATAAGGCAGGAGGGAAGTGTACAAATGCATTTGAAGCTTGTGATCAATATTGTTTATGCTACTGATAAGGTTTCCAGTCAACAGTAGGATATTTGTTAAGTCTTAAAGGATTCAAAAATCATGTGCAGAGGTTTGACTGCATAAAGTTTAGAGCTCCTAACCCCCATGTTGTTCAAGGATCAATTGCACTCATACAAATGTTTGTGTGTGTGTGTATGTGTGTGTGTGTGTGTATATATATATATATATATATATATATCTCCATATGCAAAGAGCTGTGATAATGTGATGGCTAAGGCAAGCTGCTAATTAGAAGTTTGGATTCACCAAGCAGTTCTGCAGAAGAAAGACATGGCTATCTGTTTTAGTAAAGATTGCAGTGAAATAAATCCTTTGGAGCAGGTCTTTTCTGTCTCATGGAGTCTCTGCAACTTAGAATCAACTCAATGACACCTAACAACAATAGCTATACATGAATATATGCATATACAATTCTGTCAGTCAATTTTAGAATGTTTAAAGTATTTTAGTTAGATCTGATATTTATTCATAACTTAATATTTTTGTAAATACAAGCTAAAGATGGGAAAAATGTCATGACATTCAATTCAGAAAAAGCAATGGAAAAAAATCCAACACATTTAATAATACAATATCAACAAAACATTCTTTTCCTGATAGCTTTTGTCTCCAACTTCAACAAGATGCAGAATTGTTAGATTGTTTTATTAAAAATAGGGAACTCAAAGGATTAAGCACTATCACCATTTTATTGAATATTGTTGGAGGCTATAATTAGTGAAATGAAGCAAGAGAAATACATTAAAGGCAAATGGATAAAGAAAAAAAAAAAAAAAAAAGAAAGAAAGAAATGAAGCCCAGATTCTTTATAAATGACATATTTCCTGATAATAAAACCCAAATAACCCATGTTGTTGTTGTTGTTGTTATGTGTTGTCGGGTCATCTCTGACTCACAGATATCCTTTCTTGGGTTACCAAGGCAGTATCACTATGGAAGTAGATCACCCAGTCATCCTGAGGAGTGGCTGGTGGGATGGAACCACCAACCTTCTGGTTAGCAGTCCAGTGCCTTAGGCACTACACCACCAAAGCTACCAAAAAATCCATAATCAACTTTATACATATAGATAGATAGATAGATAGATAGATATAGATATAGATAGATAGATAGATAGATGTAGATGTATATAGATAGATAGATAGATAGATAGATGTAGATATATATAGATAGATATATAGAGATATTGATATAGATATAAATGATTGAATATGTTAAGGTGACTGAATGTAATAGTTTTATTAAAACATCAATCACAGGTAAATTGAGGTAGATTTGGTTCCAGCTTCCGCCTGATGGATATTTTCCTCTTTATCTAGGTGCTCAGTAAACAATAATTATCATTCCCTTAAATTTCTGGTTTTGTGTTTTTATTTACACCACATGAATAATCTTGGCTGAATGTGGAGCAACTGTTGCCTGAGAATAGCAAACAGCAAGAGAGAGAAGGGTTTTGGAGTATAAAGTGAAGGCACAACTAAGGAGACCTTGCTTTATTTATTTTCATTTTCTTTCCCCCACCTCCACCACTGCATATTTTGTCTATCCCATCCTTTATCTGTCTGTGCTCTTATATGTGCTTCTGCCTTTATTGTTTGATTATATAGGATTTTAAGATATTAAAAATAAATTAAAAACTAACAGTGGAAAAAAATAATTTATTATAGACTCAAATGAGCCCTGATTGCAGTGCTTAAGCGCTTGGCTGATAACCTAAAGGTTTGTGGTTCTAACTCACCAGCTTCTCCATAGGAGAAAGATGTGGCAATTTTCTTTCTTAAAGATTTACAGCCTTGGAAACACTACAGAGCAGTTCTACTATGTACTAGAATGTCACTGGGAGTCAGAATCATCTCAATGGTAATAAGTTTGGTTCTGGATTGTAGATTCTGTATACTAAAACAGCTAACTGAATTACTAGCCAGAAAGAATTTTTAAAAAATAATAATTTTTGACTTTTCCAAATTTCTGTTAACTTGTGTGTAATATAAATTAGATATGCCTTTTTGAATCCAAAAGATCAGAATCATGGCTAACTCTTTACAAGTGACAGAAGGCAGATATTTAATGCATATGAAGAAACCATTTTAGAAAGCTATAGTTGGACTCTTATAATTAATTTACATTTTTATCTATTAATGCATATCAGCAGAAAAGTCATGGAAAACTACAAAGGGGAATATTTCATCAGAAATAATATGATTTTATATAAATATTTTTTAACCAAATTATTAGAAAAAAAGAAATTTAACTTCCAAGAGGGTGGGGGGATAGGAAAAAAAAAAACCTGAAAATAAAATTTATAGATTAAATCATTCAAGTGAAATTAAAAAGGAAATAAATTAAATTCAATAATAATGGCATAATACATCAGCAGTTTTCATATGTAAAAATAAAAATAATTTCAAAAAAGGTCATTTTAAAGCTGGTTAACCCTTATACTCTATTGATAATAGTGGAAAATTATATGTGTTTCTAGGAGTCATGGGAGCTCTGATGGCATAGTTCCTAAAGTACTTGGCTGCTAACCAGAAGGCTGGCAGTTCAAACCCACCAGCCACTTCTCAGAAGGAAGGTTGAGCAATCTACTTCTGTAGTGATACCACCTTAGAAACCCAAAGAGAGGTTGCTATGAGTTGATCCAACTCAATGGCAATGAATCCCCCCCCCCAGGATCATACTTTTTAATGTATAACAGTCCATTTGAATGAATACTTAGCATTCTTTGTCTTGGAAGTTCTGTTTTTAAGTGTCAGTTCTAATGATAATTATACATATAAACAAAAGTATGCAGAGTATGAAATAAATAGTTTATTAAATAAGTATTTATAAGGGCAATAAGGTAGAAACAATATATTTATTAGAATACTTTAAGGGCTATAGAAATTCAATATATCTTTAGACTATAATATATAAAGTGAATATATGTTATATTTCAGGAGTATATTGGTAAGCAGTGTTACCTATACCAGTATATTGGTAAACAATAAGACCTAACCAGTTAGCTTAGCTTAATTATATAATTTTCTGTACTTTAGTATTTAGTTGATATCATTTGTATTAATGTAAGAAATATAAATTTATATAAAAGCATACTAAAAAATGACTGTGGTATTTGAGTGTATATAGAAGATGTATAAATGAGAGCTCTAGTAGCATAGTGCCTAAGGCACTTGACTGCTAACCAGAAGGCTGGCAGTTCAAACCCACCAGCCACTCCTCAGAAGGAAGATGTGCCACTCAGAAGAAGTAGCACCACTTCCATAGTGCTACTGCCTTGGAACCCAAGGAGGGGTCACTATGAGTCAGGTCCAACTCAACAGCACATAGCAACAGCAACAAATAATAATAATAAATATAATAAATTTAATTAATAGAGTAACAACTCTTATGTATCAATGGCAATATCGTTCCTGCATATTTAGAAAAGCTGAAAAGATCCCTTTCAAAACAATATAAAATGCATTCTAATTGTATTTATTACTTAATTTGTCAGTATATAGTAGAAGATTCAATGTGCTTGTTTATGATCCCTCCTCTCTCAACAGATGGGCAGCCTCTACATGAACAGAAATGTAAACTCACAGAAATCTATTACTTGAAGGAAACTTATAGGAAATTAATAGTGTGTAAATCTTTTGAGAATATCGAACTAAATCTGTATTGACCCTGTAGTGTAGCCACATAATTCTATTCAGGATAACTGACTACAGTGACTACAGTATGAGTTAAGTGTGCTATGTTACAATCAAATTGTTCACTTAAATTTAGAGTAATTTAATAAATATCAAGTTCAGCTATCACCCACCTGTCAATAGACACTTGTGTGTTGCTATAATGCTAAACCAGTGTTAGTGGCAATGCACTTCCAAAAAATCAACTTAGTGATTACAGTGGTCTGATCGATAAGCAATTATGGAGATGGCACAGGACCAGGCAGTGTTTCTTTCTATTACACATGAAGTCACCAAGGGTCAGGAGATTACTCAATAGCAGCTCATAACACATTTTACTATGGGTCACAGAAAAACACTCACATATACACACACATAGGTTGAGGAAGCAAGAGAGTGAGACACAGTTCTGTTTCACTCAACATTTTAAAAAGCCATGATTTGGAAAAATGGAGAAGTAACAGCAAATATCTGAAGAACATTCCAGTCAGAAGGAACATCAAAAGCAAAGTGTATATGAAAGAGGAGCAGAGAGGGTACTGGAACTGGACAGGGCTGATGAGTGGAAAAATTCACAACTGTTATGTAAATGAAGTGCAGAAGAAGGAGAAATATGTAGAATTTCTGGAGGATTCTGGCTTGTCATGGGTATGGTCAGAGATGTAATTAATTAGTGTTTACTCCAAAAACCACTTCAGATGTTTCACTGAGGATAGACAAAAGGCAGGTGAATGGATTGGGGATACAGCAACAAATGAAATAATAGGTCATAGGGGTGTGAAGATATGGAGAAAGTCAATATCTTCAGTTAGAACAAGACCAGGAGCTGACTGTGGAACAGACCATCAATTGCTCATATACAAGTTCAAGTTAAAACAGAAGGAAATTAAAACAAGTCCACAAGCCAATATATGACCTTGATCATATTTCACCTGAATTTAGACGCAATCTGAAGAATAGATTTGACACTTGGTACACCAATGACTGGAGGACAGATGAGCAATAGGATGAAATCAAGATATCATATGCAAAGAAAGCAAAAGATCACTAAAAATACAGGAAAGAAAGAAAAGACCAACATGGATCTCAGAAGAGAGTCTGAAACTGGTTCTTGAATGGAAACTATGTAAAGCAAATGGAAGAAAAATTATGACATAAAATAATACAGAAGATTTCAAAGGGTGGCTCAAGAAGACAAAGTTCAGTATTATAATGACATGTGCAAAGACCTGGAATTAGATAACCATAAAAGAAGAATGCACTTTGAGTTACTCAAACTGAAAGTACTGAAGAAATAATTCAAGTTTCAAGGTGCAAAATTGAATGATTCTATTGACAAAATACTGAATGGTGTAGAAAGCATCAAAAGAAGACAGAAAGAATATACAGACTCACTGTACCAAAAAAAAAAAAAAAAAAAAACCTGACCAATTTTCAATCATGTCAGGAGGTAGTAGATGATCAAGAACTGATTCTATTATATTTAAGGAAAAAGTACAACCTGCATTGAAGGCAAAAATCAAGGCTCCTGGAATTGATGGAATACCCATTAAGATGCTTGAAGAAACCAATACTGCGCTGGAGATGCTCATTTGTTTATGCCAAGAAAATGGGAAGACAGCTACCCAACCAATTGACTGGAATAGATCCATATTCGTGCCCTTTCCAAACAAAGGTGAGCCAGCAGAATGTGGTAATTATCTAACATTACCATTAATATTACATCCAAATAACATTTTGCTGAAATTAATGCAAAAACAGTTGCATAGTATATTGACAGGAAACTTCCAGAAATTCAAGCTCAATTCAGAAGAGGACATAGAACAAGGGGATATTATTGCTGAAGTCAGAAGGATTCTGACTGAAAGCAAAGAATATCAGAAACATGTTTACCTGTGTTTTATTGACAATACAAACACATTTCACTGTGTATCATAACAAATTATGGATAACATTGTGAAGAATGGGAATTCCAAAACACTTAACTGTGCTGATGGGGAATGTACATAGACCAAGAAACAATCATTTGAACCTAACAAAGGGATACTGCGTAGTTAAAATCAAGAAGACTGTGTGCCATTGTATTTTTCACCATACTTAATCAATCTGTATGAACAGCAAATAATCTGAGAAGATGGAATATATGAAGAAGACATATCATCAGAATTTGAGGAAAAGTAATTAGCAACTTTAGACATGCAGATGACACACCTTGCTTGCTGAAAGTGAAGAGAGCTTGAAGCTCTTACTGATTAAGATCAAAGACTATAGTCTTCAGTATGGATTATATGCTAACCCAAAGAAAAGTAAAATCTTCACAATTGAACCAATAAGTAACATTGTAATCAATGAAGAAAAATAAATAAATAAACTTTTCAGGGATTTCATTTTACTTGGATCCACAATCAATATTCATGGAAGCAACGGTGAAGAAATCAAATGTTGCACTGGGCAAATCTCCTGCAAAAGACCTCTTCAAAGTGTTAAAGAGCAAAGATGTCACTTTAATGATTAAGTGTGCCTGCCCTAAATCATGATTTTTCAATCCTCTCGTATGCATATAAAACCTGGACAACAAATATGGAAGAACAAAGAATTGATGGATTTGAATTGTAGGGTTGGCAAAGAATATTGAAAAATACCGTGGACTCCCAAATGAACAAACAGATCTGCTTTGAAGGAAGTACACCTGGAATGTTCCTTAAAAGTGATAATGGCCAGATTTTGTCTCAAGTATTTTGGTCATATTGTAAGAAGGGACAAGTCCTCAGAGAAGGATATCACACTTGGTAAAATAGAAGGATAGCAAAAAAGGGAAAGACCCTCAAAGAGATGGATTGACACAGTAGCTGCAACAATTGGGTCAAGTATAGCAACAATTGTGATGATGGCACATGACTGGGCAGTCTTTTGTTTTGTTGTATATAGGATTCATAGGAGTTGGAACTGACTCTTTGTCACCTAATGACAACATACGTGTGACCCAAGGTGGAATTTGTAAGAAGTGAAACTCTTGAATATATTTGAGAATATACAGAAAAGGATTTGCTAAGTTATTACATGTGGTTGAGAGGAAAAAACAAATCAGTGAGAATCACACTTAATGACACTCAGATTATTTGAAAGATGGAGTCATGATTAGCTGACATATAGAGGGAAATATTTGAGTTGGAGACCTGGATTGCCTAAAATAGCAAATTATGGTAAGTATAAAATTGGAATTTAATGGTACCAAAGCAATATATGTATCCGAGAAAAGGAGTATGAGATTTCAATGTTTGTGGTAAAGTATTTCCTCGGGAATGCTCTTTAAAACAAGTCATTAACATTAAAATACAGAGTTAAAGAAGGAGAACAGTACAAGGAAAGTATTATGATACCTGACTAGCAAGTTTAGAACAAGGTATCCACTGGAACAAGTCACAATGTGTGCTGCACTTTTGCAGACAGAAGCAACAATAGTAATTACAACAAAGATGTTAATTTTTTTTTTTAGTTCTGTAATAGCATAAGGAACTTTGGTGGTGTAGTGCCAAAGGCATTTAACTGCTAACCAGAAGGCTGGTGGTTCAAATCCACCAGCCACTCCTTGGAAGGAAAGTTGGGAAATCTACTTCTGTAGCCATACTGTCTCAGAAACTGAAGGAGGGGACGCTGTGAGTCAGATCCAACTCGATGGCAGTTGTTTATCTTTCGTTTTTATAATAGGATAATCTGCATAGGAAGAGATATAGAATAACAAAAAGAAATAAAAATGGGGACAAAAATTGAGTCTATTCTTAAAGAATGGACAAAAGAGGGAAAAAAGGACAAAAGGAGAAGGAATAAGGAAGATGTGAAAGACAGAAAAACAATAATGGACAGAGAAAAAAGAAGAAATGAAGGGAGGAATGCTTGAAGAAATAAGAGAAGAAAGGAAAAATGAAAAAGTGAAAGAAAGGTAATGCACAGAATTTTGTGAAAGAACATTGAGTTAGGCAAGGTTCATCAGAAGTCATGGCAAGTGACTAAAGGTCTTGGCTGCCAACCAAAATGTCATTAATTCGAACCCATCAGCTACTCTATGGGAGAAAGGCACCGCAGTTTTCTTTTAAAAGATTACAGCCTCGGACACCATGTGAGGCAGTTCTACTCTACTGTATAGGAACACAATAAGTCCAAACTGAGTCCATGAGAATGGATTTTTTCTCTTGGACTGAATTAAGAAAAGGCGAACTGGAATGATAAATATAGATGGCTAAGTGACATGAACAAAATTACTACAGAATTGTCATAGTCTCGACTTACTTGCAACAACATAAACATTCCTGGTGAGATATTATTCAGAGACTTGACTTTTATAAAAACGTTGTCATCACCATTTTTGGACATTCTTAACACCTTAATGTCCAATGACTAGCATTACCTATATTGACAATTCCAATTAACTATCTAATTAGCATAAACAAACAGAATTCCTAAAAAACAGGTTATAAAGAATCTCATATCTTTATTTTAACTAATGGTACATTCAAAGTACACTGAATTATAATAAAACATACTATTTTGCATGACTACCCCAAAAATGTTGTAAAATTTCAAGGTGTTTTGAAACACGGGCAATGAATCTAAGACACTCAGAATTTGCTCCCTGAAGTCAATAAAGTAAAGAAAGGCATTCAATGGAAAGTTTTCAAGCTACTCATTCATTACACAAAAAGCAATATAATGAAAGTTTGGTCTGGTACATTCTTAGGCAACATATTGTATTCTGAAGACTGGAAGTAGG
>NW_006922282.1:67913-70201 GCF_000298275.1 Orycteropus afer afer
GGACAAACAAGTGTAAGCAATGATGGAACATCACAGAAGAACTGGTACACCACATTGGACCCACAGAAATTGACAGAGAATGTACCTGCTACATGAATGGATCCATAAACACAGCCAATGAGCCATGATGCAGTCACCATGTGCACACATGTGTCTCTATTCATAATGTTCTCATAGTGCAGAGGACAGCAGATGGCAGCATAGCGGTCATAAGACATGACTATAAGAAGGGCATACTCTGCACCAGCGAAAAAAATAACAAAATAAACCTGTGAGGCACATCCTAAGAAGGAGATGGAATGGCTGTTGTTTAGAGAGTTCATGATGGATTTAGGGACAGTTACAGAGATGTAGCAGATATCAATCAAGGACAAATTCTTCAGGAAGAAATACATGGGGGCTTGGAGCTGCTGGTCTATACTTGTGAGGATGACAATGAGCAGGTTCCCCATCAGTGCTGCCAAGTAAATGAGGAAGAAAAGTGCTGCATGCAGTTTCTGTATTATCCAGTCACCAGGGAATCCCATGAGCATGAATTCTGTCATAATGGTCATATTGTTAAATGTCTCATACATGCTGATTCTTCACAGAGAAAACAGAAAAAAAGAGCAAATGAAGCACAACTTTCTCATTCACTGATCTCTCCTCTAGTCTACTTGTTCCCTTTTGCTGTGGTTTTACTTTCACAATGCCTTTATTCTCTCCTGGCTACAAAGGGTCTCTTACGGTCTTCAGTCTAATATAGCCTAATTCCATAATGTAAAATTTATTTATTTTTAAAAGATATAGAGTGAATTATAGAAGCTCTGGTAGCATAGTGCCTAAGGCACTTCACTGCTAACCGGAAGGCTGGCAGTTCAAACCCACTAGCCACTCCTCAAAAAGAAGATTGGGCAATCTACTTCCATAGTGATACTGCCTCAGAAACCCAAAGAAGTGTCTCTATAAGTCGGGTCTAACTCAACAGCATATAGCAACAACAACAACAGAGTGAATTATATTAATATGAACATTAATAAGCTTTTCTATGAGTTTATATGAAGAAAGAAGGGTTATATCACTCCCTATTAGTGTCTGGAAGGGAGTGATAGTGACTTTGGAGCATATTCTGAATATACAATAGCTAAATTCCTTTACTGAAATAATGGGCAAGTATATTTTCCTTTTTTAAACATATCCCCCCCCAAATAAAAAAATTCTTAGATATATGTGCACTGCTCAGGATCATCATTAGAAGATACTTCAATTTTTCCATAATTAACAAAATGTCTTGCATTTTCTGGAACTGTGTCAAATGTTGTAGGATAATTGGAAGAAAAAATAAATTAATAGACATTGTTGTAGCATGGTGAAAATACCCTTAAAATTTTCTTTGTTATAAGTTTGTGTGGGGGTATATAATTTTGCATATTTTGGTGCTTGTGTATGCACTGTGTATATTAGTATATATGTATTATATATTATATTATATATATATTAGTATATAGGAGTTTTGGTAGCATAGTGCCTAAGGCACTTGACTGCTAACCAGAAGGCTGGTGGTTCAAACCCACCAGCCACTCCTTAGAAGGAAGGTTGGGCAATATACTTCCATAGTGAAACTGCCTCAGAAACCCAAGGAGGGGGTCGCTATGAGTCAGGTCCAATTCGACAGCACATAACAACAACAACAACAATATTAGTATATAATAATATACAATATATTATAGCATATTATATATACATGTATTATATATTATATATATATTTGAGAGAAATGTAAGAAACATTTTCAAAATGCATATCTAATCTCATTCTTCACTTCTAAAAGAATGGTGGCCCTTTTATCCCTAAGAAAAAAGGACAATTGTTTTAGTTTCTCAATCACTAACAAAACATTTCAGAAGGAAAGATTAGAACATGATCAGAGATTTTATGGCTTGTACAGAAGAACAATCTGTATAGTTTTAGAATAGAGATAAATTGTGATCTATAAACTCATCTTGTATGATCTTGCTCAAATATATGTTACTGAATTGGCATGATAGCAGTCCTGACTATTAAAGCATAGAGTCATTTCCTGGTGTCTCATGTCCCTGAGTAGCAGGGGAAGGGAAGCAGATGAAATAAAATACCCACAAGATATATTAAAGGGATATAATATCTGTTTTTCTTAGTAATATGTCCTCTTATGAGCTAACAATAAGTGTCAATCCCACTTAATAGGGACATGAAAAAATGGGTGGATTAACTTACTATGTAGAAGTCCACAGGGTTCCTCCATTGCATCACACCCATTTGTTCCTTCC
>NW_006922282.1:74071-80817 GCF_000298275.1 Orycteropus afer afer
TACAAATACTGATTTAAAGAATTCTGGATTGGTGATATTAACATTAGAACAATGAAACTAACAGAGGTAGAGAGAGGTATTACATGATGGTAAAATTATCAGTTTACCAAGAATATAGAATCATAACAAAAGGGTTGCAAAATTCATGAAAAATAAACTGATAGAAGTGAAAGAAGAAATAGATAAATTGAATTAGACTAAGAAGAATATACAACAATCAAAATGTGTGATACATAGATAAAGCAGGAATTAGAGGGTTTGTGTGTGTGTGTGTGTGAGAACTGTCTTCTTAAAATTTCTATTTTAAGGAAAGAATATAAGACTGGTTAATGGTTGTTCAAATTTGAATAGATAATGAATATTTAAAAAAAAATACTAAAATTGTTTAGTTACTCACAGAGGTTGCCTGGAGTGTCTTGTATGAATTATATTGTTGTTAGGTGCCATTGATTTGGCTCCGACGCATAGCAAACTTATGTACAATAAAACAAAACACTGCCCGGTCTGGTATCTGCCACATGATACTTTCTATACCTGAGCCCATCATTGCAGCCACTATGTCAATCCATATTGTTGAGGGCCTTCCCATTTTTCACTGACCCTCCACTTTACAAAGTATGATGTCCTTCTCCAAGGAATGGTCCCTTCTGACAACATGACCAAAGTAGGTAAGATAAAGTCTAGCTCATTCTCACTTTCAAGGAGCATTCTGGCTGCACTTCATTCAGGACAGATACTCCCTTCTTCTGGTAATTCATGGTACATTCATTATTCATTGTCTACACCACAACTCAAAAGCATCAACTCTTCTTTGGTCTTCTTTATTCATTGTCTAGCTTTTACATGCATATAAGACTATGGAAAATACCATAGCTAGGGTTAAGTGCACCTTGGTCTTCAAAAAAAAGTATTTGCTCTGTAGCACTTTAAAGAGGACTTTTGCAGCAGATTTCTGCAGTGTAATATGTTGTCTGATCTCTTGACTGCTGGCATCCACTGGTGTTGATTTTAGAACCGAGTGACATGAAATCTTTGATAACTTCAATCTTTCTCCATTTAACATAATGCCGCTTATTGGTCAAGTTGTGAGGATTTTCATTTTTTTTATGTTGAGGTGTAATCCATACTTCAGACTGTAGTCTTTCATTTTCATCAATAACTGCTTCAAATCATCTTCACTTCCAGCAAGCAAAGTTGTGTTATCTGCATGTTGCAAGTTATAATGAGTCTTCCTCCAATCCTGATGTTGTGTTCTTCATCATATAGTCCAGCTGCTAGGATCATTTGCTCAGCATACAGATTGAATAAGTATGGTAAAAGGATATAACCCTGAAACACTCCTTTTCTGATTTAAACCATTCAGAATCCTCTTTTTCTGTTTGAATGACAGCCTCTTAGTCTATGTACAGGTTTCTCATGAATACAACTAAGTGTTCTGGAATTCCCATTCTACTCAATATTATCCATAATTTATCATGATCCATACAGTCTAATCCTTTTGCATAGTCAATAAAACACAAGTAAGCATCTTTCTGGCATTCTTTGCTTTCAGTCAAAATCCATCTGATATCAGCCATGATTTCCCTCATTAAATGTCTTCTTCTGAATCCAGCTTGAATTTCTGCAAGTTTCTTGTCATTATACTGCTGCAACCATTTTTTTTATTATATTCAGGATATTAACACTTGCATGATATTAATAATATTGTTCAATAACTTCCACATTTCATTGGATGACATCTCTTTGGAATGGGTACGAACATGGATCTCTTCCAGTCAGTTGGCCAGGTAACTATCTTCCAAATTTCTTGGCATAGATGAATGAGTGCCTCCAGTGTGGCATCCATTTGTTGAAATATCTCAATGGGTATTCCATCAATTCCTGAAGCCTTGTTATTTGCCAATTCCTTCAGTGCAGCTTTGCATCTTCCTTCAATACCATTGGTTTTTGATTATATGCCACCTCCTGAAATGGATGAATATTGACCAGTTATTTTTGGAACAGTGACTCTAAGTAATCTTTCCATCTTCTTTTGATGTTCCCTGCATCATTCAATATTTTGTCCATAGAATCTATCTATATTGCAACTCAAGGCTTGATTTTTTTTTTCTTCAGTTCTTTCAGCTTGAGATATCCTGAGTGTGTTCTTCACTTTTGTTTTTCTATCTCCAGGCCTCTGCACATTCCAATATAATAATTGACTTTGTCCTCTAAAGCTGCTCTTTAAAATCTGTTCAGTTTTTTTTTTTTTTTAATGTTGTCATTTCTTCCATTTACTTTAGCTACCCTCTATTTAAGCACAAGTTCCCGAGTCTCTTCCGACATGCATTTTGCTCTTTTCTTCTTTTCCTGTCTTTAAATGACCTTTTGCTTTCTTCATGTGTGATATTCTTGATGTCATTCACAATTCGTCTGGTCTTCCATCGTTGTTGTTAAATGAATTAAATCTGTTTTTCAGATGATCATGGTTTAAAATGCATAGACACAACTGCATACATCCATTAATAGAGGAATATGGAATGCACTAAGTATGAATCTAGTGACCAAAGTAGGTGAGATGAAGTCTGGCCATTCGTGCTTCCAAGGAGCATTCTTCCAGCACTTCTTCTAGGACAGATTTGTCAGTTCTGTTGGCAGTCCATGGTACTTTCAGTATTCTTTGCCAACACCACAACTCAAAAACATCAACTCTTCAGTCTTCCTTGTTCATTGTCCAGCTTTCACATGCATATGAGATGATTGAAAATACCATGGCTTTGGTTAGATGCATCATCGTCTTCAAGGAGCCATCTTTGCTCTTCAGTATTTTAAAGACATCTTTTGCAGTAGATTTGCTCAGTGCAATATGTCGTCTGAATTAGTAATATTTATTTATCTATTTCCAATGATGGTAAATAATGAGATTTTGTAGCTTTTTTTTTTTTTTCTTTTTCCCTTGAATTACTGGAGAGGAACTGAGCATATTTTATCAATTCTATCTTGGTAAGGAAACTACTCTGGAATATGTTAGAACTTGAATTTAGTTTGTCATCCAATCTCTTTGGGCATCAGAACCTGACTAGATGCACCATGTTACAGTGATGTTTCATCCCATTGTACATTTACTCATGTATTTCTGAATGATACAATCAACATGAAAATGCTCTTCTTGTGTGTGTGCTAGAAACAACAACACTTTTCACTTTAGACACATACCTTATTTCAGTATATTTCTTTACTCTGGAATGGAGTTTCAGAGTAGGAAAACATTATCACTAAGAAATCAGTATTTCATTTTATTTAGATCCATAATCAACACCCATGGAAGCAGCAGTCAAAAAATCAGATGTCATATTGGCACTGGGGAAATCTGCTGCAAAAGACCTCTTTAAAGTATTGAAGAGCAAAGATGTAACTTTGAAGACTAAGGTGTCACTAACCTGGCAATGCCCAGACCTCTATGACTGCTGCTTGCCAAAGCTCCAGCTGTCAAGAGTCTTGGGTGGAAGCCAACCACCTTTACTTTCGATTGTATTCTGGTCCATTATCTTAACTGCTACAATAATCTTTATGGTGATTATGCTCCTTCTGGTCCATCCCAGAGGGTCCAAAATGGATTTTATGTTTCCCATGAATCAGGTCGCTTTCCAGATGACTCTCTGATTTCCAATTCCAAAAACCCCGGTTTCCTAGAAATCCCCATGATGAGCCAGAGCTGGAAAGGCCCCTGGGAATCTTAAAGACATTGAAAATTCACATTGGTGGAAAGATCTCATGGCTACTCAACCTCCTACAATACCAACCCCTGCAGCACAACATAGAAAAGTGATTACTCCTGATAGGAAGAAACCTTGGCCTAAGTGGCTGCCTCTTACAGTTAAGCCTCCTCCTAATGTAGCTTATAGAATTAATGGTAGACTTTGGTATCCTCTTTGGGGAAGGGAGCCTTAACCTTCCTGATGGCCTGACCTTCCTCTTCGTTATACTGGTGCATACATAGAAGGTAAAATAATGGTGTGGGTAGATGGAAAAAGAGTTCATTTTAACTCTCTCCCTTTCTTAGAGAGATTAAAATGATCAGGGCCTAGGTATAAAACTACTGCACAGAGATATACTCTAATCAAGCAATGGAACATTTACTTTAAGAAACTACAAAGCCACAAGTATATGTTGACGGACTATGTAGACCCATTTGCACATCCAGGCTGGTGGTAATTCAGAGAATGGTGCCAACCACAAGGTTGGATTACACGTTCTGTCCCCATGTTGTTTTCTTCACCCTGACCATTTTTTTCATGCCTTAGTTAACCTCATTGTCTAGCATATTTTACTCATATAATGTTAATGATAGATAGATATGATAAGACGTAAGTTTAGTTTATAAGTTTAATAATAGTTTTATAAGTTTTGGAAAGTTAATAGCCCACAGCCATGAACTGATTCAAGATGTACCCAGAATTGTGGGTTTGTCATTTTGCTTTGTCATTTGTAATCTGCAATATAGTATAAAATAAAGAAGTCCACCTCATTATGTGGGGCATATCTTCATCTTGTGTGAGTGTGTCTCCTTCATCTCACCGACACCACCTCTCCCTCCAGAAACCCACAGCTGAGGCTGGACCTCTGCACTAACCCAAGCCATGGCATTTTCAATCGCCTCATATGCATGTGAATGCTGGACAATGAATAAGGAAGATCAAAGAAGAGCTGATGTTTTTGAATTATGGTGTTGGTGAAGAATACATACTGTGAACATACCGTGAACTACCAGAAAAATGAACAAATATGTCCTGGAAGAAGTACAGAGAGAATAATCCTTGGAAGCAAGAATGGCCAGATTTTATTTCACGTACTTTGGCCATATTGTCAGAAGAGACCAATGCCTGGAGAAAGATACCACACTTGGTATAGTGGAGAGTCACAGAAAAGGGAGAAGATCCTCAATGAGATGGATTGACACAGGGCTGCAATGATTGGCTCAAACATAGTAAGGATTGTGAAGCCAGTGCATGACAGAAAAGTGTTTGTTCTGATATGCATAGAGTCACTATGAGTCAGAATTGACTCTAAGGCACCTGAAGACAACAACAAAAAATAAGTAGCATTTTTATTTTAAGCTACTCATTATTTCAGAGTGAGAAAGGCCTTGAAAGTGTATTATTTAGGCTTTAGGGACAAAATTTTGTACAGAGGACAGGAGAAAGCACCTCTTTCTTATTGTTACTTATTTTTAAGAATTTTGTCTATTTGTTTTCATAACTGTTTCTTGAATAAAGTAATTAGGTATTATTTAAAAAAAAAAAAAAGATAAGACTGAGAAAAGAGGGAAAGGATGGAACATACGAGATAAATAGAAAATGAAAAGTAGAAAATTAAGATCTCTAGCAGACCAGTACACCTGGTCTTTTTTATTATTTTGAGTTTTTTCCCACAATTTTCTCCCACCCTATCCAGGATCTCCTGCACTGATCCCTTTCAGAGTGGTTGACAGTGGCATCATCTAGGTCTTCTGGTATCATGATCATGTAGGCTGAGTTTCTGATGGTCCATTAGTCCCTTGGACTATATGGAAATAGTTGAAAGTATTCTATGATGAAGTCACCTTGACGTATATTTCTCTTTATACAATTTAATTCCTCTAATCTCAAAATTAGGAGTTCTGGTAGTGTAGTGTCTAAGGAACTTGACTGCTAACCAGAAGCCTGGCAGTTCAAACCCACCAGCCACTCCTTGGAAGGAAGGTTGGCCCATCTACTCCCATAGTGATACGACCTCACAAATCCAAGGGGGGGGTCACTATGAGTAGGGTCCATCTCGATGGAACATAACAACATGGCAATCTCAAAATTGAGAATTAAAGAGATATAGTATTTTTATCATTTTTTTCCTATCAACTTTTGTATCTTTTGTTATGTGGGAGTTTATGCAATGTCCACAATTTTTCATCTCTCGCCATAATTCCTTCCTAGTTTCTTCATTCCTGTTCATCCAGTGTGCCAGTTTTCTGTCTTCTCATTTTTGGTTTTGGGCAAATGTTTCCCCTTTGGTCTCATACAGTTGATTTTTCTAAGGATCACATTTTTCATATGTGTTATTTTGTTTCATATTCCCATCTATTATTTGTCTGAAAGGTGGCCTCCAGGAGAATATTAAGTTTCAATTTAGAAGGTAATCTCAGAGCAAAATCGTGGGTTTATTTCTAGATTCCTTCAGAGTTATAAATCTGTTTATTTATTTATTTTGTTTAATTTGAATTTTGTTCTACATTTTTTACCCATTCTAATAGGGAATTTCTGTTGAGGTCTTGGTCAGAGTGGTTACTACTGCTAGCCAGGCACCATCAAGTTCTTCTGGTCTCAGGTTAGAAGAGGCTGTGTTTCATGTAGGCCATTAGTCCTTGGAGTAATTTCTTCCTTCAGTTTTCATTTTCCTTTGTTCTCTTTTGTCCCAGATGAGCATAAACCAGTAGATGTATCCTAGATGGCTGCTAGCAAGCTTTTAGAGCTCAGAAGCTATTCACCAGACTAGAATATAGAATATTATTTTAACAAACTGTGTTTTGCCAATTGTCCTAGAAGGCCCCAGAGACTGTGACCTTAGCCTTCAAGTCCAGTGGCGCAGTCCTGAAGTCTAAGTAATTTCTACATGTACTAAGCTTTTATTTATTTACTTAAGAAACAATGTTCATCTTGAACCTCTATTGTATGTTTATTTTCTAGTCTATTAATTCTCTATCTCCATTTATTTAATTTTTTGTATTCAATTTT
>NW_006922282.1:83614-86021 GCF_000298275.1 Orycteropus afer afer
AAGAGACTCTGAAACTTGCCCTTGAATGGAGAGTAGCTAAAGCAAATGGAAGAATCAACAGAAAGGGAATAACATGCTCAGCATTTCTCAATCTGAAAGAAAATGAAGAAAAAATTTAAGCCTTGAGTTGCAACATTGAATGACTCTATGGACAAAATATTGAATGATGCAGGAAACATCAAAAGAAGGTGTAAGGAATACACAGTCACTGTACTAAAAAGAACTGGTCAATCTTCATCCATTTCAGGAGGTGGCATATGACCAAGAACCAATGGTATTGAAGAAAGAAGACAAAGCTGTACTGAAGTAAGTGATGAAAACAAAGGCTCCAGGAATTGATGGGATACCCATTGAGATATTTCAACAAATGGATGCTGTGCTGGAGGCATTCACTTGGCTATGCCAAGAGATTTGGAAGACAACTACCTGGCCAACTGACTGGAAGAGTTCCATATTTATACCCAATCCAAAAAAAAAAGTGATCCCACAGAATGTGGAAATTACCAAGCAATATCATTAATATCACATGCAAGTAAAATCTTACTGAAGGTAATTAAAAAATGGTTGCAGTAATATATTGACAGAGAACATCCAGAAATGCAAGATGGGTTCAGAAGAAGACATCAAATGAGGGATATCATAGCTGATATCAGATGGATATTGGCTGAAGCAAAGAATACCAGAATAGTTGTTTTGTTTTATATGTTGTTGTTGTTGTTGTCGTTGTTATGTGCCGTTGAGTCGGACCCGACTCATAGCAACCCCTCCTTGGGTTTCTGAGGCAGTATCACTGCTGAAGTAGATTGCACTATCTTCCTTCCGACTAGTGGCTGATGGGTTTGAACCGCCAGCCTTCTGGTTAGCAGTCAAGTGCCTTAGGCACTATATATAATCAATAGTTTTATTGACTATACAAAACATTTGATTTTGTAGATCATAACAAATTGTGGATAACGTTGGGAAGAATAGGAATTCTAGAATACTTAATTGTATTCATGAGGATTTGTTCATAAACCAGGAGGCTGTTATTTAAACATAACAAGGGGACACTGCATAGTTTAAAATCAAGAAGAGAGTGTGTCAGGGTTGTATCCTTTCACCATACTCATTTAATTGACATACTGAACAAATAATCCAAGAAGATGGACTATATGAAGAAGAATATGGCATAAGGATTGGAGGAAGGATTATTAACTACTGGCGATACCCTGATAACACAACTTTGCTTGGTGAGAGTGAGGACGACTTGAGACATTTACTGTTGAAGATTGAAAGGATACAGACTCCAATATGGATTACACCTCAATATAAAGAAAACAAAATTTCTCATAACTGGACCAATAAGCAGCATCACAATACATAGAGAAAAGATTGAAGTTGTCAATGACTTCATATTACTTGGTTCTATAATCAACACCAGTGGAAGCAGCAGTCAAGATACCATATGACATATAACACTGGGCAAATCTCCTGCAAAAGATCTCTTTCACATGCTCAAGAGCAAAGATATCTTCTTGATGACTAAAGTGCACCTGACATAAGCCACGGTATTTTGAATTGCCTTACATGCATGTGAGAGCTGGACAATGAATAAGAAAGCTCGAAGAAGAGTCGATGCTTTTGAATTGTAATGCTGGTGAAGAATGCTGAAAGTATCATGGACTGCTAAAAGAACTAACAAATCTATCCTGGGAGAAGTGCAGCCAGAATGTTTCTTGGAAGCAAGAACAGCCAGAATTTGTCCTACTTTAGTCATGTTGTAAGAACAGACCATTCCCTGGAGAAGGAGATCATGCTTGGTAGAGTGGAAGGACAACAAAAAAAGGGAAGACCCTCCACAAGAAAGATTTACACAGTGGCTACAATGATGAATTCAGGTATAGCCGAGATCATGGATCTGGCACAAGACTGGGCAGTGTTTCATTCTGGTGTACATAGGGTTCCTATGAGCTGGAGATGACTTGACAGCACCTAACAATAACAGCAACAACAACAATTAAATGTCTAAACCTGTATGGATTTTTAACTATTAAACAAAATGAACTTTTTCTGACCATAAGATATATTTGTTCTATGATCTATTAAGTGTATTTTATAATTTAGGTGTTCTAGTAAGATCACAGAATAAGCAGACAGACTGCACAGACCCTCCTCAATAAAGAAAAGATGAACCAATTAACACAGATATAGAAGATAATCCTGGATCCCTGAGCTTTGAAGTGAAGGATATAGAAGTGGACTGGACTCCAACTATTAGAAGAACCTGAATGAAAATACCAAAAAAAGTGACACAGAGCTGAGTTCTGTTAGCAATCCTGATGGCATGGACAGTTTGGATATTGCCAAGTTACGACCTAAGAATTAACCTGAAAATAGGCCCTGATAGCCAGAGTCTTCATGGATGATT
>NW_006922282.1:86726-90062 GCF_000298275.1 Orycteropus afer afer
TGTTTTAAAGTTCTGGTTCATTTTAACTCTCAACAACTGAATCCTTTGTACTCATTTAGTATTATTACCCGTTCCACCTAATGTCTCAATTTACTGCCAACACATTCTTTGGCCATTACTTAGTGGTCATTGTAAAGATTAAAAGATGGAAATTTGACTAGAAAGTATTTTCCTTTCACCAATTTCTAGACATTTCACAGATAATATAACATTTTAAAACTATTTGTCCTCTTGAATTATTTATATTGGTCTTTTCTTGTTTAGGTGTGTTTATGTAGTAATATAATATTGAAATTTTAATTTACATTTGCCTTGAAGTTAATGATAATAAGCAACTTTGCATGTTTAATTATCATACATGTATTTATTTTTTGAAAAATGTATTTTCAAGACTTTTTTGGATGAATTATCTGTCCTTTCATTGTTGAGTTTTAAGTGTTGTTTATAAAGATCATTTCAAAACACTTATTATATACATGTTTTGCAAATTATTTTTTTCAGATTGTTTTCTTTGTTATCACAATGCCTATTTTTACATTAATAACACATAGTGCATTATGCAACTTTCTCATTTTCAAAATTCCTTTGGTCCTTTGCAATTCCCTATAAATTTTCGAGTCAAAAACAAAGGCCTACTACCATTTTTAGAGGATTGAACTGTGTTCTTTTTTTGGGGGGGAGAAGTTTTCTAGTGAAAAAAAATCTCTCTGTTCCCTCTTGTTTCCCCCAAAAAAAGTATTATATATTAACAACAACAACAACAAAACTACAACTAAGGAGACCATATTAAGAAAAAAAAATTAGACTCATTGAACAATAATGACTGAAAACAAGATGAGTTGTAGGTTGACATCAAGGACATCAATGGAAAAAAAGATCATTAAAAAGACAAGAAGGAAATAAAAGAGAAAAACATAAGAGACTCTGAAATTTGCTCTTTAATATAAACTAGCTAAAACAAAAGTGGAAGGAATGATGAAGTAAAAGATCTGAATAGATGGTTTCTGAAGACAAAGTAGTACAATGAAATGTGCAAAGCCTTGGAGTTAGAAAACTAAAAGGAAAGAGTATGCTCCACATTCCTCAAACTGAAGGAAGTGAAGAAAAACTTCAAGCTGCAAGTTGCCATATTTAAGGATTTTGTGGACAAAATAATGAATGATGCAGGCAGCATCAAAAGAAGATGGAAGGAATAAATAGAGCTACTTTACAATAAAGAATTAGTTTATATTTCACACATTTCAGGAGGCAACATATGATGAAGAACAGATGTTATTGAAGGAAGGATTCCAAGTTGCTCTGAAGGCACTGGCAGAAAAACAAAGCTCCAGGAATTGACAAAATACCAATTGAAATATTTCAGCAAACAATGCAGTGCTGGAGGTACTCATTTGTCTATGCCGAGAAATTAGAAAGAAAACTACCTGAAAAAGTAACTGGAAGAGATCCATATTCTGGAACTTTCCAAAGAAAGGTGATAATAACAGAATGGGGAAATGATCAAATTAATTAATATTAACTACTATTGTTAATATGACACATAAGTAAATTTTTTGCTGAAGACAATTCAAAAATAGGTGCAGTAGTGCATTTACAGTGAGCTACTAGAAAGTTAAACCAGATTCATAAGAGAATATGGAATGAGGGCTATTACTGCTGATAACAGATGTTTCTTGGTTGAAAAAAGAAAATATTAGATATATGTTTGGCTGTGTTATATAGACAATGCAAAATCATTTGACTGTGAGTATAATAACAAATTATGGAGACCACTGCAAAGAATGGGAATTCCAGACACTTATTTGTGTTCATGCAAAACCTGTATGTAAATTGCAAGGCAGTCATTCAAACAGAAGAAGGGGATACACCCTGGTTTAAATCAAGAAAAGTGTTACCCAGGGTTGCATCCTTTCACCATGTTTATTCAATCTCTATACTGAGCAAATAATCTGAGAAACTGGGATAAATGACGAAGGATCTCATATCAAGATTGGAGGAAGACTCATTAATAGCCTGTGACATGGATATGAAACCCTGGCTTGCTTAAAGTGAAGAAGACTTGAAGAACTTCCTGATGAAGATCAAACACTATGTACAGCCTTAAGTATGGATTATAACTAAACATAAAACCAAAATCCTCACAACTGGACCAGTAAGCAACATCATGATAAATGGAGAAAAGATTGAAGTTGTCAAGAATTTCATTCTATTTGGAGCCACAATCAATGCCCATGGAAGCAGTAATCAAGAAACCAAGCAATGCACGGCACTGGGAAAATCAGCTCCAAAATATCTCTTTAACATGTTAAAAAGTAGACACAAGGTTGAAGACTAAGGTGTGTGTGACCTAACCCATGGTATTTTCAATCACCTCATATGTGTGAGAAAGCTGGATAATGAATGAGGAAGATCAGAGAAGAATTGATGCATTTAAATTATGGTGTTGGTGAAGAATATAAAATACACCATGGGCTGCCAGAAAAACAAAGAAATCTACCGGGGAAGAAGTACAGCCAAAATGTCCCTTTGAAGAGATGATGGAGAGACTTCATATCTCGTACTTTTGACATGTTATCAGGAGAGACAAGTCCTTGGTTACCATCATGCTTGGTAAAGCAGAAAGTCAGCTAAAAAGAGGAAGACCTTCAATGAGATGGATTGACAAAGCAGTTGCCACAATGTTCTCAAACATAATAATGAATGTGAGGATGTTGCAATATCAGTAAGTGTTTCATTCTGTTGTACATAGCATTGCTATGAGTTGTAATTGACTCAGTGACACCTTCTGACAACATTGGGTATATCAGATTTTTTTCTCTATTTTTATTTAGTTTTTAAATAAAAAACTAAATAAAATAAAGCTAAATAAAAATAGAAAAAAAATTCTTACATATATTTAAAGGAAAATATTTCCTCTATATGAAATCATAATACGTCAAGACTACAGACTAACATCATCCCATGTCTGTCATTTTGCTATAATGTTGTGGTTTCTATGTTGTGATGATGGCAGAAGCTAGATTATATAACTAATACCCCCAGGTTGACCCATGATGGATAGGTTTCACTGGTGATTCCAAACCAAGAAACTCTAAGAAGGAAGGCCTGATGCTTGACTTCTGAAAATTAGATATTGGAACTCTTATGGAGTACAAAGAATTATTGTCCTATTTGCTCATCTTAGGTACATTATTAGGAGGGATCAATCAAAGGAGAAAAACATAACAATTTTTGAAGTAGAAGATCATGAAGGGTGAGGGAGATGCTTGTTGAGATATATTGGCACAATAGTTGCTAAATTAGGCTAAATATGCTGGCTATCTTTAGGATGACACC
>NW_006922282.1:91381-93032 GCF_000298275.1 Orycteropus afer afer
TTTCCTTGGGTTTAGAAGGCAGTATCACTACGGAAGTAGATTGCCTAATCTTCCTTTCGAGGAGTGGCTGGTGGGTTTGAACTGCCAGCCTTCTGGTTAGCAGGCAAATTCCCTTTGGCATTATGCTATGTATCTATGAGTAGGGTTGAATATACAAGGGTCAAAATTATGAAAAGACGTAATCATAACCAAACACTTTTAGGGAATGACCACTGGGCTCAGGGCCTCAGTACTATATTCGTGAGGAACACCAAGGTCAGTTAGCATAATGTAGCTCACAAAGAAAATGTTTTACATCCCATTTTGATGAGTAGAGACAAGGGTCTTAAAAACTTGTGAGCAACTATCTAAGTTGGAACTATTTGTCTCTCCCTGTCCAGAGAGAAGAAGAGTGAAGAAAATCACAAATCCAAGAAAACAGTTTGTCCAAAGGACTATAGGACCATTTGAACCCCATCCTCCAAGACTATAAGACAAGAAGAAATATATGGTGCCTGGCTAACACTGCTAACTCCTCTGAAAGGGAATTTCTGGATAGAATAAGAGAAAAATGTGGGAAAAACTCAAAATCACAGAAAAGACCAGGCTTACTAGTCTGATAGAAATGGTGGGAACCCCAAAGGCTATTGCTCTTAGCAATCCTACAAGCCTGGAACTTAACTCACTCCCATGGCTCAACCTTCAGTGAAAGAATAAACAGTCCTATAAGATAAGTAATAACATCAGGGAGGCACGCACTTCTTAGAAAAATTAACCACACATCATCAAAAGAGCAGGTTTGTCCAGGAATAAAGCTCTGAAGTCAGGAAGGGATAGGAAAGGAGGATAAATGGAAATAGTAAGCACAGGAAGTAGACAGCATGCTGTTACTCTTGATTGATTGTAGAGATTCCAATCAATGTCACAAATAAAATGTATATGAATTATTGAAAGGAAAACCAATGTGCTCTGTAAACTTTCATCAAAATCCCAATTAAAAAAAAAAAAATGTTGTTTGAGGTGAGGCCCTGAAGGAAGAGCAACATGTCTGGTGCATGAGTGAGCAACAAGTGCAAAGACTTGTGGGAGGATGGTCATGGCAGGAATATATAGGTAAGACAATCTAGCTGGGCTTTAGGTCTGACAATAGTACAGAGCATAGGGATAAGAGACAAAGACCAGGAAAGTTTTCCAGGTTCAGATGAGGGATTAAGCTTTATTTTTAAAGCAAGACAGTGGTACTGATCTGTTTTAAGCATATAGAAGACATGATCTGATGTCTTTTGTGAAAGTTTCCCTCTAGTAATGTCATGGAGAACTACTTGGAAGGTGTCCTAAAAGGAAATGGGTAGACCCTTGAGAAAGGAACTGTGGCAACCCAAATATAGATGTGAAGAGATGGGATTGAAATATTACCTATGAATATGGAAATATGTCGAGGTATTGTAAAAGAACTTGGTACTAAAAAATAACAAGAACTGATGATGAATTTGCTGTGAAGAGGGATGGAGCAAAGACATGAGAGAATTCTAAGACCACTGGCTTTCCAACATAAAAGATGGGGAGCCACTACGTAAAATAGTACTTTTTTTTTCTCTCTCTCTTTCTTTGTAGGGGTGGTAGAATAAAGCTGAATTTAGTTTTGTACACGATGAGTTTTATTGCACCAATA
>NW_006922282.1:93995-95045 GCF_000298275.1 Orycteropus afer afer
AAAATCTCTGTCATTTATGACATAAGACAATCTCCCTTTATGGGGAGAGCACACATATATTGTTGTACTCTGATAAAGAGTATTTCACTATTCTGTGATATTGTATATACACCATTTATATTGTATATAAACCATTCTGATGGAAATGGATGTATTAGAAAAGATGTTGCATGATACAATTCCACAATTACCAGTGGAGGCAATTTTGAGAAGAGAAAGTGTGAATGTCTATCACTTTAAAAATATAAACTAATTAGTTACTCAGAAAAGTTCTGTATCACAGTTTTATACACTCTAGAAAATCATATTGCAATTTATACTAAGAAAAATTTCAAATATTGGCATACTCTTGATTTCATTATATTTTCTTATCATTAAAAATAATATTTAAAATAATAAATGCTTGAAATACTGCTTCTTAAAATTTAATATGCATGCCAATCCAGTGGGAATATCTTTAAAATCTTGAGACTGAGGAGGTTTAGTTGGGAGTGGAGATTTCACATTTATCTCAAACTCCCAGATGATGCTAATGCTGCAGGTGTACAGATCACACCTTGAACAGCAGAAGGATTGGGAGACAGTAAGTTGAAATATTCATGGTAAATAGCTTGTGTGGAATCTCATTAATTCCAACCTCTTTGTCAGCCCTTTGGTTCTTAAACTACTAAAACACACAGATAATAATAAAGCTGCTTCTTTCACACTGGAAGGGAATACATAGCAATGGAAAACCAGTTGTAATTGGATTTTATGTTTTTCTTTTGTTTTTTTTCCTCTAAATTGAATTCACTTCTGTTGAATTAATTGACTCCTTGGATATTGTACAGGACTCTAAGAATATTGATGTTAGATTTACCATTTTACTTACAAAGCCCTTGCTCATATTTGGAAATCCAAAATATTGGCTCACTTAATTGTGGTTGCACATTACTGAGAAAAATCCTGATTATCTGATATTTTAAGACCTACTTTTCTAATAAAACCCTCCAGATATACTTATATTCAAAATAAAATTAAAATCAGTGACTAAGAATACCCAAACTCCAC
>NW_006922282.1:97041-100019 GCF_000298275.1 Orycteropus afer afer
TGAACTTCCATACTCTTGGTTAGTAGTTAAGTGCAAACAATTTGTGCTTCTCATGGACCTCCTACAATTATTATACACCATTAATAATAACAGAAAATAATGGCTATAAAAAATTGATTGACATTATTATAAAGGCTTTACTTGGATTGCCTTCTTTTATTTTCTAAGTAAATCTCACATGTCTGTATGAAGAATACAGAAGAAGACCCTGTGGGAGTATGTAGCTTTTCCACAGTTATATCGCTGTTTAGTTGATTGGGCAAGTTTTGAACCCAGGCAAGCTGATTTAAAAATCATAGTCCATGCTAACACATAAAAGATGTTTAAGAGCAAAGGCAAACATGGGAATACAGGTAGATAGATGGGTGGACAGGCGGAACTATTAGGTATGTCTATGCAGAGGGGGATAAAAAAATAAAAAGATGGTTAAGTGGAAGAACATGACATTATTCCATTACTGATAAATTCTAGTTTGAAAGATTATAAAGGAATGACAGCTATTGAACTGCAGGCCTCCTAGGCTATATCTTCTCAGTCATACAAGTCACTGTGTTGAAACAAAGGGGTACCATAATTCTATTTCTATCATCCTCAATTTATACCGTCACTTACTTTTGTTGGAGATTTTACATGGACTAGTACTATTTCCAGAAAACTAAATAGAGAGAAAGATTGAAAATCTGCATGAAGAAAATTTAGTTTTTATATATTCTTTTAACTTCCCTAATCTTCAGCTTGTTTGTTTTTAGAACTATTAAGTTCATCCACAGTAGTTAGGAACATTCAAACAAAAATAAATAAATAAAAAGAGACAGAAATATTACCGTTATAGAAAGCATGAATTCACAGTTGATGTATTAGAATAATTGTACTTTTGTGTCAGATATTCAGATAAAACTAAAGTGAAATTTTTTCTTAATATCCGTAATAAAAAAGTCTGTGTACATGTAATTTTTTTTTTCATTTTTCTATTAAATAAAATCTATGGTAAAGAGATAAATTTCTATTCATCTGTATCACAATGGAAATAAAAGTTGTGTAAAGCATTGGTTCAATTGTGTTTATGCTTATGTATTTCTGTATTTAAAGTTTATGGAGGTTTTAAATCACAAAACTCTATTGGGGGGATAAAAAATTTAGATATTATACCATAATATCAATGTTCTTTGTGATGTACTGTTAATAAATTAGGAAATTTTCAAGATATATGTCACAGAAATTATTAGTCATATCTCGTTAAAATGTCAAGTAAAGCTAGTGTGATCAGGAGATATTTCAATAGTGTCACAAGATCAATCTTTAATATTAATCCCTTTAAAATCACAAGGACATTACTATATTTCTCTGAGTAACAAAAATAACTTGTACTTTTCAAAGTCAATACTATTATTCAAAATAGATTTTGAAAAACATTACAACTAGCAATAACTTAAGAAAACTGCAAGAAATAACTTAGACTATATATTTAAAACATTTTCCTGATTTGATTCTCTAGTTTCTTAAGAAAAAACAATATTCACATTTATATTAATTATGTAGCACCAAGCATCCAAGGTTATTCATACTTCCATTATGAAAGGAATATTACTTTTATTCTAGGATTAAAGAGAGAGTGCTTAATAAATATTTGAAATGAATGTAACCATAGCTTTGAAACATATCCATACTAACACCAACCCAAAGACACTCTTCTTTCCTTTTTTCCTAAGACATATCATGTTTTCGTAATTCTGTATTCATCAGAATTAGAGTTACAGGCTCTACAACCATATATAACTTTAAGAATAAATTGGAACTTATAGAAAATAATATCTAACTCAATTAATACTTTTACAAATAAAATAAAATAAAATAAAATACATAAGCTCATAAGAATTTGTATATATTTGGTAGATTTAATTTGGAAACTATAATTATTTTCCCTACATGCCAAAGTGAGTGTCTGAGGAAATATATTACTTCGTATTATAGAAATATCCAAACTTATAAAACACTGTTGTGTAATTATTTGGCCTACCCCTACATTACTTGTTATAAAAGTGAGGAACAATATGGATAATATCTTCCCAGATATACTCACAGCCTACATTCTGTTTTGTTAACTGAGTCAGAAATAAAAAGTTTTTAGTTAAAATTCCTTGTGGAGACTTCTTCTCAGGACAAATAGCAGGTGAGCTGTTATATATTGGACCCTAAACTACATACCATTGGAACATAACAGAAATAAACTATTTCCCAACTACTAGTTGCTGCAAACCAAAAACCCAAACCCATCACCATCAAGTTGATTCTGACTCATAGTGACCCTATGAAGACAGAATAGCACTGCCCCACAGGGTTTTCAAGGCTGTAAATCTTTACAGAAGTAGGCTGAATCATCCATCAACTATGAAGAGGCTGGTGGGTTCGAACCACTGACATTTTGCTTAGCAACCTAATGTTTTAACCACTGCATCACCAGACCCCTTCTATCTGTTGCTGAGAATATTTCAATGCTGATGCTATGACATTGGCTATCACATGGTATCTATGTTATAGGAAAAAAAAAAAAAAAGATTTTTCCCCCCCAGGCACCTAATGCTTTCTGTGTCATAATTGCAGGGAAAATATGGCCTGAAATAGACTTTGTAAGAGATGTTTTCATGATTTCATCATCTTGGATCCCTTTAAAGCTGCCCTCTACCTAGGGACTCATTCGAGACCCCTGAGGACTTTCCTTTGGCAAGAATGGTAGTACTTTCCCCTGAGACTAAAGCAAAAGCAGAGACTATGAGAGGTGTAAGCAATGTCTCCACAGCAACTGGCGGAATTGCATGCTAAGTGGCTTCATTAGCTGCTGCTGTTCAAAGTATTTACCATTAAAATAAGTTTGCCTAATAGGGAGCTCTGGTAGCATGGTAGCTAAGGCACTTGACTGCTAACCAGAAGGCTGGCGGTTCAAATCCACCAGCCACTCCTCAGAAGGAAGATGGGGCAAT
>NW_006922282.1:100439-101831 GCF_000298275.1 Orycteropus afer afer
TATAGTCATGGAGTCAATTCTGACTTATAGAGAACTCCATTGGGTTTCCAAGGTAGTAAATCTTTACCAAATTAGATTGCCCCATCATCCTCCCATGGAGCAGCTGGTAGATTTGAACTACCAATCTTCTGGTTAGCAGTCAAATGTCTTAGGCACTGAGACACAATTACATATGTTATAAATATATACATATTTATATCTATACACACACACATATCATCTCCATGCTGGATTTCACCACTTTATAACAAAGAACTCAACTAAGAAAGCATCTACTGAGATCATCCTGTGTGGCCAGCAATGATGCACAGCATGGTAGATAACAAATTGAGCCACTAAACAAAGGGTTTACATACAGGAATACAGTGAATATGTGTGCAGTACATGAAAAACTGATTGACTTTGGTATGAGATTAAGGAAATAATGGTAGCATAGACAGATGAATAAATGAAATTCAGATGGTACAAATTTGTGTTCACTGATAGAGAAACTTAGAATAAGTTAGAGCTTGTTAAAATTACTCAAGGGGAAAAAAAATCAAAAAGCTCATTCCACATATGGTTCTATGAAAACTAATAAGCCCATATGTAAAGTAAAACAAAAAGCTCAATCCTCATACACAAAATCCAAAAGGATCAAACATATATATATAGATATATAGATATATGGATATATTTCTCCCAATCACAATTGATAATGGTTCCAATCTCCCCATATCCTCATAAACATGTGTTGTTATCAATTGTTTTGTTTGTTTTATCAGTGCCACTTTAGCTGGAATAAGATGGTATCTCATTGTAGTTTTCATTTGCTTCTCTCTAAAGGCTAAGGCTAAGCCCTGGTGCTGCAGGGGTTCAACAGCTCAGCTGCTAATTGAAAGATCTGCTGTTCAAACCCACCAGTCACTGATTCCTGTTTCCTTTGTCTCTTGGCATCTGCCTATAATGCCTGAAGGCAACCCACTCCACCAGGAAACTGCCTACCCAATGGCACTCAGCTTTCTCCTCCATGGGCTGGTAATCCTGCTGCTGTTTAATGCTGGTTTCTGAACTCTGCTACTGCCATCTTTCATGCTGGTCTCTCTGCAAGGCTGTGGTCATTGTTTGGTCACAGCCAACTACCCAGAGGGACTGAGTAGTTCAACCTGCAGGCTTGGGACCATAGTCACAGGGGAGATCAAGCTCAATTGGCACAACATTCTTTACAAAACATCGTTCCACCTCCTACTTTGGCGAGTAGCGACTGGGATCTTAAAAGCTAGCAAGCTGCCATCTAGATGCAACAATGGGTCTCTCCTCGCCCAGAGCAAAGAAGAATGAAGAAAACCAAAATTCATGGAAACAATTAGTCCCAGTGACTGGTACACCATCCGATCTGCAGCCTCTATGACT
>NW_006922282.1:103080-105924 GCF_000298275.1 Orycteropus afer afer
CCTCTTAGGTATTTTATTGATTCTGGACCTCCTTTAAATGATTTATTTTTCAAAATAGCCTTTGTTAGTATAGAAGTACCCAACTGATTTTTCTGTGTTGATTTTATTTACTGCAACATTGATAAATTCTTTTATTCATTCCAGCAGTATTCTTGTGGAATCTTGATGGTTGTCTATGTGCAGGATCGGAGCTTTGGTCGCATAGTGCCTAAGGCATTTGACTGCTAACCAGGAGGCTGGAGAATCAAACCCACCATCCACTCCTCAGAAGGAAGGTTGGGCAATCTACTTCCGTAGTGATACTGCCTCGTAATCTCAAGGAGGGGTCACTATGAGTCAGATCCGACTCAACGGCTGTAAGTTGAGTGTGCACAAGATCGTGTCATATGCAAATAAAGACAGTTTTACTTCTTGTGTTCCTGTTTGAATATCTTTTATTTTTCTTTGTTGTTTTACTCCTTTGGCTAGTACTTCTATTACAATGTTGAATAAGAGTAGCAATAATGGAAATCCTCATCTCATTCTCAACTATACAGTTTGCTGTTGGTGTTGCATATGTGACTTTAATTATATTGAGAAATTTCCCTTCTGTTCCTATTTTTCTGACAGTTTTTATCAGGAAAGGGTGATAAATTTTATCAAATGCCTTTTCTTAAACAGTTAATATGGTCATATTTTTTATTTCATTAGTTTTATTTATATGGTAGACTATATTGATTCATTTCCTAATGTTGAACTTGTAATCTTGGTATGCATTCCTTTTGATCATGGTGTATCATTTATAATTTTTTTTTCTTAATATATGGCTCAAGTCCATTAGCTGGAATTTTGGAATTTTGTTGAAAATTTCCACATCTATGTTTTTAAGGTATATTGCTCTGTAATTTTCTTTTTTTGTGTGTGATATTTTTTAAATCTTGTTTGTACATCATAACATTCACACAGAGAGGTGAAGACTACTTCCTCTTCTTTTTTTTTTTTTTTAAATATTGAAAATATTGAGTAGAATTGGTGTCAACATTTCTCTGACTGCTTGGTAGCATTTTCTAGTATAGTCAACTTCTCCTGGCTATTTTTGTTGTGGTTGTTTTAAGAAATTTCTGATGACATCTTCAAACTACTTTTTGTAATGTCTCTGTTTACATTTTGTACCTCTTTTCATGTTATGTGGGTAGGTAGTCTGTTTCTATAAATTTATCCATTTGAATTAGTTTTTTGTTATTTATTAGAGTAAAAGTTTTCATAGTAATCACTTATGATTTTCTATATCTTAGTTGGGTTGGATGAACCAAATTTCACTTCTTAACTTTGTAATTTAACCCTTCTGGGATTGTATTTTTTTGTCAGTCTAGCTGGGGGTTTGTCTACTTTATTGATCCTTTTAAAAAACAATTTCTGGTGTCGTTAATTTTTTCTAATGTTTCTCTGTTTTCTATTTAATTTATTTCTGCCCTGATATTTATTATTTATTTTTGGGGTAAGTTTGGCTTCTTTTTTGCTTCCTTTTCTATTTATTATAGTTGTTTATTTAAGCTAGTCATTTTTTATCTTTGTTCTTTTTTAATGTATGCATTCATTGTTCCAAATGAATACTGCTTTTACTTTGTCCCAAACATTTATATGTTGTGTTTTCATTTTTGTTCGATTCTAGGGTTTTTTTCTTATTTCACTTTGATTTCTAATATAGGCTAATAATTTTTAATAGAGTATTATTTAGTTTCCATGTATTTATTTTTTCCTTACATTTCCTGTTGCTGATTTCTAGCTTCATACTGCTATGATCAGGAAAAATGCTTTGTTGATTTCAATCTTTTAAAATTTGTTAAGTCTTGTTTTGTGTTCTAGCATCTGACCTATTCTGGAAAGTAATTCATGATGGAGAAGAATGTATATTGGTGTGATGGAGGATGAAGTGTTCTATACATGTCATTTATGTTCAATTGTCTGGCATTTTTATAAGCATTCTAAATGTCTTAATGATCTTCTTTTTAGATGTCATAGCTATAATTGAAAGTGTTTATTTCTACTACAGTTATCATTAAGTTGTCTATTTGGGATCCATATGTCAGCTGGACAGAACAGGTTAGGGAAGAGCCCCAGGCAGGAAACCAGGGCCAGGCACATGGCTGAAGCAGGTAGGGGGAAGGCCAGGAAGTGAGCAGAGTGATTTGGAAGAGCTAAAGGAGAATTTGATTTTCAGTTTGTTGTACTGTGGTGGCTTGCATGTTGCTGTGAGGTTAGAGACTGTGTCACTGGTGTTTCAAACACCAGCACCATTGTCCATGGTGGATGGGTTTCAGAAGAACTTCCGGACTAAGACAGAATTGGAAGCAAGAAGAGGCCATCCACTTATCAAAGAATTAGCCAATGAAAACCTTATAAATAGAAAGGATACACTGTGTGATATATTACTGGAAAAATTTATGAATATCCCTGAAACATTGTCCAATACAGTGTCAGAAGATGAGCCCCTTACATCAGAAGGCACTCAAAATATGACTAGGAAAGCACTGCCTCCTCAGAGTAGTTTGTTATTGTTCTTATGTGCCATCCAATTGTCTCTAACTCATAGTGACCCTATGTAAAACAACAAAATGCTGCCCGGTCCTGTACCAACCTCACAATCCCTGCTATACCTGAGCCAATCATTGTAGCAACTATGTCAATCCATCTTGTTGAGGACCTTCCCCTCTTTCATCAACCCTCCACTTTACCAAGCATGACATCCTTTTTTCGGAGAATGGTTCCTTCAGAGTAGAGCCAACCTTAATGATATGGATAAAGTAGAACTTTGGGGATCTCCATTTGCTGATGTGGCATGACTCAAAATGAAAAGAAACAGCT
>NW_006922282.1:106764-111570 GCF_000298275.1 Orycteropus afer afer
AACTTTCCCTTGAACATATAATAGCTAAAGCAAATGGAAGAACTGACAGAATAAAAGAGCTGAACAGAAGATTTCAAAGAGCAGCTCGGGAGGACAAAATCAATTGTTATGATGAGAAGTACAAAAACCTGGAGTTAGAAAGCCAAAAGGGAAGAACACATTTGGCATTTCTCAAGCTGAAAGAACTGAGGAAAAAAAAATAAGTCTTGAGTTACAATATTGAAAGATTCCGTGAACAATATGTTGAATGATGCAGGAAACATCAAAAGAAGATCAATGGAATACAGAGTCATTATGCCAAAAAAATTGGTAGATGATCATCTGTTTCAGGAGGTGGAATATGATCAAGAACCAATGGTATTGAAAGAAGAAGTTGAAGCTGCTGTGAGGGAAGTGGCAAGGAACAAGGCTCCAGGAATTGATGGAATACCCATTGAGATATTTCAACAAATGGTTGCCGCACTGGAGGCACTCACTTGGCTACGCCAAGAGATATGGAAGACAGCTACCTGGCCAACTGACTGGAAGAGATCCATATCTGTACCCATTCTAAAGAAAGGTGATCCCACAGAAAGTAGAAATTAATTAACAACATCATTAATATCACATGCAAGTAAAATCTTATTGAAGATAATTGAAAATCGGTTGTAGCAGTATATTGAGAAAACATCCAGAAATGCAAGCTGGATTCAGAAGGGGATGTGAAGTGAAGGATATAGCTGATATCAGATGGATCTTGGCTGAAATCAAAGAATACCAGAAAGATGTTTACTTATATTTTATTGATTATGCAAAGGCATTCAATTGTGTGGATCATAACAAATTGTGGATAGTATTGAGAAGAATGGGAATTCCAGAATATTAAATTATATTCACTAGGAACCTGGACATAGACAAGGAGGCTGTTGCTCAAACAGTACAAGAGTATACTGCATGGTTTAAAATTAGGAAGGGAATGTGTCAGGCTTGTATCTTTTCACCATATTTATTAAATCTCAATGGTGAACAAATAATCCAAGAAGCTGGACTATGTGAAGAATAATATGGCATCAGTATTGGAGGAAGGCTCATTAACAACCTAAGATACACAGATGACACAACTTTGCTTGCTGAAAGTGAGGATGACTTGAAGCACTTACTGATGAAGTTTGCAGTATGGATTACATCTCAATATAAAGAAGACAAAAATCCACACAACTGAACCAATGAGCAGCATCATGATGAATGGAGAAAAGTATGAAATTGTCAGACTTCATATTACTTGGTTGTGTGGTCAATGCCAATGGAAGCAGCAGTCAAGACATCAGATGATGTATTTCACTGGGCTAATCTACTGCAAAAGACATCTTTCAAGTTATGAAGAGCCACAATGTCTTCTTGAAGAGGGCCTAACTCAAGCCATCCTGTTTTCAATCATCTCTTATGCATGTGAGAGCTGAACAATGAGTAAGGAAGACTGAAGAAGAGTTGATGCTTTTGAGTTGTGGTGTTGGCAAAGAATGCTGAAAGTGCAGTGGACTGCTAAAAGAACTAATAGATCTGTCCTGGAAGAAGTGCAGCCAGAATGCTCCTTGGAAGCAAGAATGGCCAGACTTCATCTCACCTACTTTGGTCATGTTGCCAGAAGGGACCATTCTCTGGAGAAAGATATCATGCTTCATAAAGAGGAGGGTCAGTGATAAAGGGAAAAACTCTTAGTGAGATAGATTGACACAGTGGCTACATCAATGGTCTCATTAGGGAATGTGAAGCCGACATAGGACTAGGCAGTGTTTCGTTCTGTTGTACATAAGGTCGCTATGAGTCACAGATGACTCAATGGTACATAACAACAAAAACAACAAAGATGTAGAGCATGTTTTCCTATTGGCAAATTGAATATCCTTTTTGGGGAACTGTCCATGATTTCCATTTTTTTTTTATTGGGTTTTTATCTTTTTGGTATTAAGTTTTTAAAGTGGTATACAAATTTTGAATATAGACTCCTATCTGATACATGGTTTCCACAAATTTCCTCACGAATTGTAGGTTGTCTTTTTATTTACTCAATAAAATCCTTTGAGGAACAAAATTGTTTAATTCATATGAGGCTATTTAGCTATTTAGTATTTCTTGATTATGTTTCTGATATTATTTCAGATAATCCATAGTTAAAAGCTAGGTCTAAAATCCACACTTCTATTATTTTCAGAATTTTATGAATTTAGTTTTCATACTTAGGGCCTTAGGACATTCACATTGTTTTGTGAATGTGTGGTGTGAGCCATGGAACATGATTAATTCATGAATAACAGATGTATGTGGAATCCAAATTTATTAGAACCATTTATTAAAGAGTTTCCTCCTTCCCTATTGAGTGATCTTAGCACCTGGCTCTCAGTTCTTTTGCATTGGTTTCTGTGTTTGTTAATATACCAATACGAAGATATATAGTATGTAACTGTAAGTATATTTTGAATAAAAATGTTAGTCCTACTTTTTTTGCCTTCTAAATTGTATTAGCTTTTAAGTGGCTCTGCCTTTCCATAAAAAATTGAGGTATATATTTCTGTTTTGTAAAGAAGGTTATTGGAATTTTGGTTATGATTACATTGAATCTGTAGATCACTTTGGGTCACATTGACATAATAACAGTAATCAGTTTTCTAATATATGAACTCAAAATATCTTTCCACTTTTTTATGTCTTCTTTAATATTTTACAGTAGCATTTTGCAATTTTCATTGTGTGTTTTATAATCCAGGTTAAATCATTCCTAGGTATTTTATGGGAGCTCTGCTAGCATGGTGCCTAAGGCATTTGACTGCTAATCAGAAACCTGGTAGTTCAAATTCACCAGCCACTACTTGGAAGAAGGACTGGGCAATCTACTTCTGTAGTGATACCGCCTTGGAAACCCAAGAAGGGTTCCCTATGAGTCAGGATTGACTTGACAGCAATGAGTTTTGTTTGCTTTAGGTATTTTATTATTTTAGTTGGTATTGTAAATTAAGAATTACTTTCTCTCTCTTTTTTTTTTTTTTTTTCCTGGCTTCTCACCATTCATGTACAGAAGCCAAACTGATTTTTGCATGCCAACTTTGTGCTCTGCAAATTTGCTAAATTCCTGTATAAAGAAGTTTTCTTGTGGATTCTTTGGTGTTTTCTATATACAGGATCATCTTATTTGAAAATAGAGATAGTTCTACTCTTTCTTTCTGATCTAGATACCTTTCATTTTTTTTCCTTGCCATATTGTTCCAGATAGGCTTTTTAGTACAATATTGAATAAGTGTGGTGAAAGCAGACATACTTGTCATTTTCCTGATTGCAAGATGAAAGCTTTCGATCTTTCTCTATTGAGTATAATTTTGGCTACTTATTTTTTAGAAATGTCCTTGATTATATTGAGAAAAGTACCTTTTTGTCCTGTCTTATTGAGAATTTTTATGAAGAAAGTGTTTTAGAGTTTATCAAGTGTCTTTTCTGTATCAGTTGACATGAACATATATTATTTTCTTTGTTTCTTTCCCTTTGTTCTATTTACTGACATTGTAATGTTAAACAATCCTTGCATTCTTATAATAAATCTCATTTGATCATTTTATATAATTTTTTAAATATTGTGATATATTCTGTTTGCTAATATTTTCCTGAGAATATTTCTATCTATATTAATAAATGGCATTGGTCTGCAGTTTGTTTGTTTGTTTGTTTTAATTTTTCCCCCTGTGGTATCTTTTTCAGGATTTGTTCTCAGGGTAAAGCTAGCTTCTTAAGGAGTATCCCTTTCTCTTCTACACTGTGGAAGTAAAGAAGATTGAAGTAAATTCTCTAAATGTTTGGTAGATTTCTCCAGCCAAGCCATTTGATCCAGGACAGTGTTTGGGGGAGGTTTTTGATTACTGATTTCACATCTTCACTTGTATTTGGTCTATTTTGATTTTCTATTTCTTCTTCATTCAGGTAAGATAGGTCTTATATATTTAAGAATTTGTGTACTTAATCTAAGTTGTCAAATTTTTTGATGCACAGTTGTTGATTGTATTCTGTTATGATTATTATTCATTTCTTTTGTTTCACTTGTCTCCATTTTTGTTTCTTTTTTTGGTTATTTGCATCTTTTCATTTTTTCTTTGTCAGTTTAGCGAAATATTTGTTGGTTTTATTTTTCTTTTTGAAGAAAAATTTTCTGGTTTTGCTGATGTTCCCTTTTAATTTTCTATTTCCTATTTAATTTGTTTATCACCTGATTTTTGTTATTTAGTTTTTCTGATAGCTTCAGACTTACCTTTCTCTTATTTTTCCAGTTCCTGAAGTTGTAGAGTTAGATTCAGGTCTGCTATACCATGTTGTGTTTTCATTTTTGTTCAGCTCATTTTTTTTAAAATTTTCTCTCTTGATTTCTTCTCTGACCTATTGTATAAGAACATGTTGATTAATTTTCACTTGCTTATCTATTTCTAGCTATTCTTCTGTAACTAATTTTTATTATTATTCTCTTGTAGTCAAAGAAGATACTCTTTAATATTTCTTTTTGAACTTATTGGGAGACTTGTTTTGTGACCAAACGTCTGGTGAATCCTACAGAACAATCCATGTACATAGGAGAAAAATGTATACTGTTCTGATCTGTGTAGAGTGTTCCACATATATCTGTTAGGTTTAATTGTTTTACACTAGTGTTCAAATCCTCTGTTTCCTTACTTCTTTCTAGATGTCTTATCCTTTATTGAAAGTGATGCTTTGAAGTCCCCAACTCTTATTGTTGAATTTTCTATTTTATTTTCAGTTATGCCTCTATTTGCTTCATATATTTTGAAGCAC
>NW_006922282.1:116296-130013 GCF_000298275.1 Orycteropus afer afer
TTTTTCTTTTAGACAGAAATTGAGTGGTTCATGGTTTTTATTTTCCCCCATTTTTTTTTCTGGATGTTTGTTTTGTTTATTTATTTATTAATGCAGTCTGCTATTCCCTATATTTTTATTGGAATACTGAATCTATTTAAATTTAAGACAATTAACATTAAATTAGGATTTATGTTGCCATGATCTACATTTCGAGAATTTTTATTTACCACAATTAACTATTACCATTTCTTGTGTAATCTGGGGGTGGAACTTTTTTTTATTTTTTCTATAGTACTACCTGGAGGGGTGTGAAGGACAGGCTTATTTGCATAGATCTTGTGTCCCTCCACTTTTTTTCTGCATTCCAGTAGAATGATATAAAAATCTAACTATATAGACATTCAGCTAAATCCAAGTTCTTCACCTCTCTTCTGGGCTAAAGTAGCATGGCTCACTGTCTGAAATTAAGGACTCATGATCTTCAGGAGTCAAAATCTTCAGTAGAACTTATTACACTGGTAGGGAGTTGGGTGGGAGGGATCCTGTGTGTGGGGAAAAAAAATCTACCTTGATTGCTAGTTCACTTTTCCTTCAACTTTTCACTAGATTCTTTATCTCTTGAGCTGGTTTCTAGTTTTTAGTTAATCAGTTTCAACAAATTATTCTCTCTCTCTCTCTCTCTCTCTCTCTCTCTCTGTATGTATGTGTATATATACATCTATATATGTGTATATATATATAAATTTTTGTGGAGGAATGTAGCTGCTCAACTGGGTGAGCCACCTCCTTGTAGAGGAGTCACAGCATTTCTTTTTTTAATTGTTTATGTTTAATTGCTCTATCTAGAACTTTCAGTACAACTTTGAATAGCAAATGTGAAAGCAGGTATCCATGGCTTGATTCTGATACTAGGGAAAGATTTCAATCTTTAACCATTTACTATGATGGTATATGTGGATTTTTCATGCACACCCTTTATCGTATTTAAGTTCTTTTTTATTTCAGTTTTCTACATGATTTTTATCATTACAGGATGTTCTGTTTTGTAAAGTTCTTACAACATATCTGTTGAGTTCATCATATCCTCACTCTCATCATTTTCTTAGTGTAGTATATTGCTTTGATTTGATTCCTTAGCTTGAAAAAAACTTACATTCTTAAGATAATTCCCACTTGGTCATAGCTTACAGACAATTTTAATACTATTGGATACAATTTAAAATTTTCTTGAATGATTTTATATGTATATTCCTAAGGAATATGAATATCTCTATCTGGCATTAATTTCTGGGTAATGTTTTCACAGAATTAGTTAAGATGTGATTCTCATTTTATATCTTTTGGAAGCCTTTGAAAATATTTGAGTCAATTATTTTTTAAATGTTTGGTAAAACTCATCATTGAAAAGATGTGGTCCTGGAGTTTTCTTTGTGGAGTTTTGATACGGGGCCGACTTGATGGCATATAACAACAACAACAACAGGGATTTATCTACTTCATCCTAGTCATCAATTATTTGGTGTACAAATATTCATACTATTTTCTTATAATCCTTTATTATTTCTATAAGATCTATAGGAATGTACCCACTCTCAATTTTCGTTTTAGTTATTTGATTTTTGTGCCTTTTATTCTTTTTGAGTATAGCTAATATTTTGTAAATTTTATTGATCTCTTTCAAAATACTACCTTTAAGAAAAACATTTTTATTGCTTTTCTATTCCCAATTTTGTTTACCTCTAACCTCATCATTATTTCTTTCTCCTGACAGTTTTGAATTTACCTTTTCTCTCCCCTTACTAGTTTCTCAAGGAATATATTGCAGTCAGTGATTTGAGTTTTTTATTCTTTTTATAATGTGTTGTTGTTGTTGATATGTGCTATCGAGTCAGACCTAACTCATAGTGACCCTTCCTTGGGTTTCTGAGGCTGTATTACTATGGAAGTAAATTGCCCAAACTTCCTTCCAAGGAGTGGCTGCTGGTGGGTTTGAAACACTTGCCTTCTGGTTAGCAGTCAAGTGCCTTAGGCACTATGCTAACAGAACTCCCTTTATAATGTAGCATTTTCATTTATAGATTTTACTCTGAGCACTGTCTTCATTGCATCTTCTAACTTTTGTCATGTTGTGCTTTCATTTTCATTCATCTCTAAATATTTTCTAATTTCTTGTGTGATTTCTTCTTCAACTCTTTGTCTATTTACTAGTGTGTTGATTTTTTCCATGAATTTATTAATTTTTAATTTAACCTTCTCTTAATGATTCCTAGCTTTATTGTATTGTGACCTTTCCCTTAAGATATCTAGCTTCATTGTATTGTGGGCAAAAAAAATATTCTGTATGACTTTAAAATTTTAAAGTGATAAATCATTGATTTATGGTTTAATATGATGTATATCATGGAGAAAGAATCATGCACACTAGGGAAGAAAGTACATTCTACCAAAGCTAGAAGGAGTGTTTTGTAAATATATCCTATATCTAGCTGGTTTGTAGTTTTGTGTAATTTATCTACAGTAAAATTTAAAGAATCTGGAAACTGTGTAAAGTGGAACCTTGTCAGAAAAATAAAATTCAAATATTTTCTGCTAAGAAAAGAAACAGAATAGTCTACCCTGTAAGAAGCAGGAAAATTGCAAGACATGGAATAATACCATTCTATTGAGTTCTGGTTGTCACAAATTTCACAGTATTTACTTTTTTATTTCATGTGAAAATGTTCTATTCATACTGAATGTAATGTGGCTATTACTGTAAAAATGTCTATTTTTGAAATTGAAGATTATATAAATTTTCTAGGGCTTCAATAAGAATGTGCCACAAAATAGGTGGTTAAAATAACAGATATTTCATCCTCTGTCACACCCACCAGGAGACAAGTGGTTCATGCCTAAGTGCTAACAACTAGTGAATAGTGGACCACAGTACCCTGCTCACATAGATCTATCAAAATATAATTGTTGGTTGTTGATATGTGCTGTCGAGTCAGACCCAACTCATAGCAACTTGGGTTTCTGAGGTAGTATCACTACAGAAGTAGATTGCCCAATCTTCCTTCTGAGGAGTGGCTGGTGGATTTGACATCCAGCTTTCTTGTTAGCAGTCAAGTGCCTTAGTCATTATGCTACCAGAGCTTCCCAAAATAAAATACAGGAAAAACAAATCCTCCACAAATCAAACCAACATACAACTACAAATAAAAGATAAATACAAAAACAACACAATGTCTTGGAAAGAACAGACCATCAAAGTCCACACAAAAAAGGAAGATAAATTAGTAAAAACAAGGGACCAGAATGCAAATACAGAAAAGATCCTTGAGGAAGAAGCATTATTGGAATGTCCCAAGAAGGAATTCAAAATAATTACATTTGGGTACCTTCAAAGGATACAGAGACAGATCAAGGAAAATAATGACAAGATTAAGTAAAACACAGACAAAACTCTAGAATAATTTAGTACGAAAATACAAGAACATATTGATAAAATTAAAAAATAAGTAATTAAAAATGATGCAAAAACAATAAATGGAAATCCAAAAGATTAATATTAACATTTGAGAAATAGATAACTTATTGAAAAGGCAAATGAGTAGAATTGAATCGAGAAGACAGAATCAATGAAATTGAAGACAAATACTTCAATACTACTTGCTAAGGGATCAACCAGACATAAGACTAAGCTCTTATTTCGTGGCAATAACCGTGCATGTAAGAAGTCAATGTGATGATATTTATAAAACCCTAAAAGCATAAAAATTCCAACTAAGAAATATACCCAGTCAAATTATCTATCAAATATTAGAATTAAATTAGAAGATTTTCAGATAAGCAGGAATCAGGATAATTTTTAAAACCAGACAAACTTTACTATAAGTCCTAAAGGGAGTCCTTTGGATAGAGAACCAACAACAGCAAACAACAACCGATGATTAACGCAGATGATGACATAACCCAGAAATCAACACAATTATAGAAGTATTCTAAGTAAAGTAAGCTTACAATATTGTAGACAGGGAACCAGGGACTTCAACTGGTAAATGAAGACAAATACAAGTCAAAAGGAGGGAATAAATAGCGTAGTTACAGAATTTCTAAATGGTAGGGAAGTCAAGACAATTGCAAGAAAAAAGAGACTTTTTAAAACTTGGAGAGAAAATGATAAATTAAGGGGTAACCTCAAAGAAAAATAAACCTTTACATCAAAATTAAAATGAAGACAAGCACATAAACTTAACAAATAATAAAACAATAGCAATGAGGGAAAGGATAACATGACTCGTAAACAAGATGAGCTCAGCACAAAAAATTACATGGAACAAAGAAATCAGAAACACTACACACATACACCCAAAAATACATAACAGTATGACATCAATAAATTCATACGTGTCGATAATTACATTGAATGTAAATGGATTAATGGACCACTCAAGAGACAGAGAGATGTAGACTGGAAAAAAATAAATGATCCATCAATATGCTGTCTACAAGAGACTCACCTTAGACACAAAGAAAAAAAAATAGACTAAAAATCAAAGGTTGAAATAAGATATCAAGCAAATAGCAACCAAAAGAGAGCAGGAATGGCAATATTAATTTCTGATAAAATAGGCTTTAAGATAAGAATGCCCATAAGAGATAAGAAAGGACATTATAGAATGATTAAAGGATCACTTGAACAAGAGGATATAACCTTCATAAATCTCTACACACCCAATGAAAGAACCCCAAGATACATAAACCCCAAGATACATTTAACAGAATTAAAAACACTAATAGATGACTCCACAGTAATAGTAGAAGACTTTAATATGCCGCTTTCAATAAAAAGATAGAATAATTTAAATAAACTCAACAAAGATGCAGAAAAAACTGAACAATCAACCAACTTGACCTTATAAATATCTACAGAGCACATCACCCAACAATGACAAAATATACATTTTTTTCCAGCACACATAGAACATTCTCCAAGGTTTACCATGTTAGGCCACAAAGAAAGCTTCTATAAATTTAAAATTATTAAGATACTGTAAATCATCTGCTGAAATCGCAATGCTAAAAATTTAGAAATCAACACTGGGATGACCAACAGAAAAGAGAAAATGTGTGGAAACTGAATAATGCACTCTCCAAAAATTACTGGGTAATAGAAGAAATAAAAAATGAAATTCAAAAATTCCTTGAATCAAATGAGAATGAAAATACAATGTACCAAAATATTTTGGACACAGCAAAAGCAGTGATAAATGCACAATTTATAGCAATAGATGCACACATTTAAAAAAAAAAAAAAAAGAAAGAGCCCAAATCAACAACTTAACCAAACATGTCCAACAATCAGAAAAAATAAAAAATAAAAGAACAGCAAAAAAAGACAACTGACACCAGAAGAAAAGAAATAATAATGATTTAAGCACAAATAAATGAAACAGACAAGGAAAGATAATAGAAAAAATTAACAAGACTAGAAGTTGGTTCTTTGAAGATTAATAAAATCTACAAACAGACAAACTTAACAAAGGAAAAGGAGAGGATGAAAGTCAAATGAATAAGAAATTAAAGTGGTGACATCACAAAAGAACAAACCAATAAAAATAATAATGATGTCAGGATGCTGTGAAGAACTGTACTCCAACAAATTTGAAAACCTAGAAGAAATGGACAGATTTCTGGAAATACACTATAGAACTAAATCAACACAGACTGAGGTAGAAAACTTGAACAGACCCATAACAAAAGAAGAAATTCAATGGGTCATAAAAAACTTTCCTAAAAAAAAAAAAAAATGTCCTGGCCCAGATCATTTCATTGGAGAATTCTACAAATCATTCAGAGAAGGGCTGACACCAATCCTACTCAAACTATTCCATACCAGGTATGCACAGATGTAAAGATGGTTCAACATTAAAAAAAAAAAAAAAAATCAATGTATTTCATCATATAAGTAAAATAGCAGAAAAGAAGACATGATCATATCAATAGATGTAAAAAAAGGCATTTGATAAAATCCAAACCGATTTCTAATAAAAACTCTCAGAAAAATAGGAATAGAAGAGGGATTTCCTCAACATAAAAAAAGGGCATATTGCAAAATAAACAGCCAGCATTATTCTCAATGGAGAGATACTGAAACCATTTCCTTTGTGAACAGGAATAATACAAGGATGCTCTCTATCTCCACTTCTATGCAACATTATATTGGAAGTCCTAGGCAGGGCAATAAGGCAAGAAAGGGAAATGAAAGGCATCCAAACTGGTAAGGAAAAAGTAAAATGATACCTATTTGCAGATGATATAATCTGGTAGCATAGTGGCTAAGACACTTGCCTGCTATCCAGACAGCTGGCGGTTCAAACCCACCAGCCACTCCTCGGAAAGAAGGTTGGGCAATCCTACTTCCATAGTGATACTGCCTCGGAAACCCAAGGAGGGGTCGCTATGAGTCGGGTTTGACTCGACAGCACATAACAACAACAGCAACAACATGATCCTATATATTGAAAACCCAAGAGACTCAGCAGGAAAATAACTGGAACTTATTGAAGGATTTAGCACAGTGACAGGATATATGATCAATATCCAAAAATCAGTTGGTTTCCTCTACAACAGCAAAGAGGTCTCTGAAAAGGAAATCAATACCATTTACAATAGCTATCAAAAAGATAAGATGCTTGAGAATAAATCTCACCAGGAACACAAAAGACCTATAAAAAGAAAACTACAAAACACTACTTCAAGAAACCATAAGAGACCTAAATAAATGGAAGAACATACCATGCTCATGGATAGGAACACTGAACATTGTTAAAATGTCAATACTACCCAAAGCAATCTACACATTCAATGCAATCCTGATCAAAATTCCATCAACACTCTTCAAAGACATGGAAAAACAAATCACTAATTTTATAGGGAAAAGAGAGACCTCAGACAAAGAAAGCACTACTGAAGAACAAAGTAGGAGGTCTCACACACCCAGATTTCAAAACCCACTACACAACCATAGTGTCAAAACAGCCTGGTATTCATACAATGACAGAGACATAGACCAGTAAAGTAGAATGAAGCAAACCCAGAAATCAATCCATCAGCCTGTGGTCAGCAGATCTTTGACAAAGGGCCAGAATCCCTTCTATAGGGAAATGATAGTCTCTTTCACAAATGATGGTGGTAATACTGGATATCCATTCACAGAAAAATAAAACAAGATGCATACCTCAAACCATATGCAATATTTGTTTCCAGGTGGATCAAAGACTTAATTGTGAAAGCTAAAGGTATAAAAAAAAGCTATGGAATTCATCAAAGGAAAAATAATGGCAAACTTGGGGCCCTAAATTATGACACAAATAGACTAGTAAGCGTAATGCAAGATATAAAAACAGCAGAAGATAAACTAGATGATTAGGACCTTCTGAAAATTAAATTCTTATGTGCATCAAAAAACTTCTCCAAAAGAGTAAAAAGAGAACCTACAAAAAGGGAAAAAGAAAAAAAAAAAAATTGGTAATGACATATTAGACAAAGAACTTATCTTTAAAATTTACAGAAAACTCTAGCACCTCAATATAAAAAAAAAATCCAATTAAAAAATGGGCAGAAGACATAAACGGACACTTCACCAAAGAAGATATTCAGGCAGCCAATAAACACATGAAGAAATATTTATGATCATCAGCCATTAGAGAGATGCAAATCAAAACAATCATGAGATATATTTTAATATTTTGTGTTGTTGTTACAGAAAATACTACAAATGTGTAACTTAAACAAACAGTTTATTCTCTCACAATTTCGGCTGGGTAAAACCCCTCAAACTTGGACTTCAGCTCTGCCTCTTTCTCCTGGCCAACTGCAGCTAGAGGTGTCTCTTCACTCAGGCAGCTGCTGGCTGCTGATGCTAACAAACTCAAGGTACAATGTCACTGTCCCAATATTACCAACAACGTGGCAGGCCACTGATTCAAGTGCAGAGACAGCCCCAAAATTGACAGGAAACATGACTGGTGCTAAATGAAAACTCAGCTACATGCAGGGTCCAAGTGTGCCAAAAAGCTACAGACCATTCCCAAAGCTCCTGCTTATATACTGGAAGCAGACCACATCCTTAAGGCAGCTACTCAGCTGCTCCAGTAGATACCACTATGGAGCTGATTGCCCGTCTCATTATGGTGAATAAATATAACACCTGTCCAGCCACTCAAAACCAGGCCCAGCCAAGTTGACCCATAACCTTACCTATCACAAGATACCATCTCATACAAGCATTAATAGCAAAATTCTACAAGAAAGAAAATAACAAATGCTGGCAGGGATGTGGAGAGATTGGGACTGTCATACACTGCTGGTAGGACTGCAAAAATAATACAACCACTGTAAAAATTCATTTGGTGATTCTTTAAAAAAGTTGGAAATAGAAATACAATTTGATCCAGTAATCTCATTACTAGGTATATATCCTAAAGAAGTGAGAGGCAGGATACAAATAAATATGTGCACACCCATGTTCATTGCAGCACTATTCCCAATAGCAAGAGATGGAAATTAGCTAAGTGTCCATCAACCAAGGAAGGTACATACACACAATGGAATACTATGCAACCCTGAAAAATAATGTAGAATTTGCAAAACATTATATAATGTGGATGGGATGGAGGATATTACTGTGAGTGAAATAAGCCAATCACAGAAGGACAAATATTATATTCATCCACTATTGTAAAAAGTCAAAGAAGGTTTTGGGGAAGAAGGGGAAAAGGGGAAGCTTTTGTTTGCAGAGCATTGAGTTTGTTTATGCTAATGGTGGTAGAATATTTTAGAAATGGATAGCAATAATGGTGGCACAACATAAAAATGTCATCAATGTTCCTGAGCTATAAATGAGAAAGCTGTTACCGCATAGTGCCTGAGATATTTGACTGCTAACCAGAAAGCTGGCAGTTCAAACCCACCAGACACTCCTCAGAAGGAAGGTTGGGCAATCTACTTCCATAGTGATCACCTCAGAAACCCAAGGAGGGGTCACTATGAGTCGGGTCCGACTTGACAGCACATAACAACATAACAGCATGCCCACTATTCATGTAATAGATATGTGCATGTCATTTACATGGATGCTTTACATGTGAAAAAAATGCAATAATAATAGAATCCAGGGCTAGGAGGCTGTTTTTTGCTTGGGAATGGCTCTATATTAAGCCTGGGGCCTGAGGTAGGCAGGCCCAGGGCTGGGGGCTGCTTTTAGTTTGGGGGCAGCCCTTTATTAAGGCAGGGGCCTGAGATAAGTGGTTCCAGGGCTTCGAGGTTGCTTTTCACTTTGGGATGGCTCTATATTAAGGCCTGGTCCTAGGTAGTGAGCCCAGGGCTGGGGGATGTTTTTTACTTGGGGTAGGCTTTTTATTAAGACCAGGGCCTGATGTAGGCATGCCCAGAACTTGTAGGCTGCTTTTGGTTGGGGACAGCTCTTTGTTAAGGCTGGGGACTGAGGTAGGCATGCCCAAGTCTGGGAGCTGCTTTTTGCTTGGGGGCAGTTGTTTATTAAGGCCAGGGCCCTGAGGTAGGTGGGCCCAGGGCTTGGGGGCTGCTTTTCATTTGAGAGTGGCTCTTTATTAAGATCAGGGCCTGAGGCACTCAGGCCTGGGGCTTAGAAGCTTCTTTAGGCTTGTGTGTGACCCTGTATTAATGACAGGGCCTGAGGTAGGCAGGCCCAAGGCTTGGAATCTGTTTTTCACTTGGGGGCAGCTCTAGTTTAAGGCTGTTGCCCAAGGTAGGCAGATGCAGAGAGGTTAGGAACAACTAAGGGAAGCAAACTTGTCTGTCAGTTTGTCATCCTGTGGTGGCTTACATGTTGCTGTGAGGCTGGAGGCTATACCACTGTGTTGTAAAATGCCAGCAGGCTTACCCATGGTGAACAGGTTTCAGAGGAACTTCTGGGCTAACATAGAGTCAGAAGAAGGAAGAGACCATCTATTTCTCAAAGTGTCAGCAAGTGAAAACCTTATGAATTGCAGTGAAACACTGTCTGATATATTACTGGAAAATTTTATGAATAGCCCTGAAACATTGTCCAATAGAGTGGCAGAAGATGAGCCCATCAGGTCAGAGGGCACTAAAAATTTGACTTGAGAAGATCTGACTCCTCAGAGTAGAGACAACCTTAACAATATGGATAGAGTAAAGCTTTTGAGACTTCCATTGGCTGATGTGACACAACTCAGAATGAGTAGAAACAGAGACAGATGTCCATTAATAATTGGAACATGGAATGTATGAAGTATGAATGTAGGAAAATTGGAAGTTGTTAAAAATGGAATGGAATGCATAAAATCAATATCCTAAGCATTCATGAGCTGAAATTGACTGGCCATTTTGAATCAGACAACCATATGATCTACTATGCCAGGAGTGACAAATTGAAGAGGAATGGTATAGCATTCATTATCACAAAGACTGTTTCAAGATCTGTTCTGCTGTACAATGCTGTCAGTGATAGGATAATATCCATACGCCTACAAGGAAGACTAGTTAATACTACTATTATTCAAATTTATGGACAAACCACAAAAGCCAAAGATGAGGAAATTGAAAATTTCTACTAAATTCTGCAGTCTAAAATGACTGAACATGCAATCAAGATGTTTTGATTATCACTGGTGACTGGAATGCAAAAATTGGAAATAAAGAAGAGTTACTGGTAGTTGGAAAATATGTCCTGGTGATAGAAATGATGCTGGGGATCATGTGAAAAATTTTGCAATATCAATTTATTCATTGCAAATACCTTTTTTCAACAAAATAAGTGAAGACTATACATGTGGACTTCACCAGATGGAATACACAGGAATCAAGTTGACTACATCTGTGGCAAGAGACAGTAGAGAAGTTCAGTATGTTTGACCAAAAAAAGGCCAGGAGCTGATTGTGGACAGACCATCAACTGCTCATATGCACGTTCAACTTGAAGTTGAAGACAATTGAAACAAGTACACAAGAGCCAAAACATGACCTTGAAAATATACATTCTGAATTTAGAGACCATTTAAAGAATAAATTTGGTGCACTGAACACCAATGACTGAAAACCAGAGGAACTGTGAGATGACATCAAGAACATCATCCATGAAGAAAGCAAGAGGTCATTAAAAAGAGAAGAAAGGAATAAAAGACCAAAAGAGGTATCAGAAGAGACTCTGAAACTTGACCTTGAGTGGAGAGTAACTAAAGTAAATGGAAGAAATGACAAGATAGAAGAGCTGAACAGAAGATTTCAATAGTGAGCTAATATAATATTTGTGCTTTGGTGTTTGGGTTATTTCATTCACCATATCTTCCAAGTTGCTCCATGTTATTTGGTGTTTTGCAGATTCTATATTTTTCTTTAGGGTTGCACAGTATTCCGTTGTTTGTTTGTACCACAGTTTGTTTATTCTTCAGTTAATGGGCACTTTGGTTGTTTCTATCTCTTTGCTATTAGGAATAGTGCTATAATGAAAAGCACTATTGCATATATATTTGCATATATTTGTTCCTTTCCTGCCTCTCACTTCTTTAGGACATAAACCTAGTAATGTGATTGCTGGATCAAATGATATTTCTATTCTTAACTTTTTAACGAATTGCCATACCAGTTTCCAAAGTGATTGTATCATTTTACAGTCTCACCAGTCGTGTATGACAGATGGGCCCAATATCTCCACATTCGTAACAGTATTTGCTTTTTCTGTTTTGTTGAGTTTTGCTATTAATCCAAGGATGAGATGGTATCCAGTTGTTCTTTTGATTTGTAACTTTTTAATGTTAAAAGATCATGAACCTTTCTTCATGTGTGGGCTGCCTGAATATCTTCTTTGGTGAAGTGTTTGTTCATGTCTTCTGCTTATTTTTTAAATTGGATTGTGTGTCTTTTTGATTTTGAGGTGTTGGAGTTTTCTATAAAATTTAGAGATAACTCCTTTGTCTGATATGTCATTGACAAATATTTTTTTTTTTTTTTCCCATTTGGTAGGTTCTCTTTTTACTCTCTGGAGAAGTCTTTTAATGCACATAAAAATTTAATTTCTAGACGGCCCCAATAATCTGGTTTATTTCCATTGTTTGTGCATCTTGAGTTATGCTTGATAGTCTATGTATACAATGAATTTGGGCCCCTCTGTTTACCCCTGTTTTTTCTTTTATGAACTTTATAGTTTTAGGTATCATATTTAAGTCTTTGATCCACCTGGAGATAGTTTTTGTGTATGGTGTGAGCTATGGAGCCTGTTCATTTTTATGCAAATGGATATCCAGTTTTGTCAGCACCATTTGTGAAGACTATCTCTTCCCCATTGAATGTATTTTGGCCCTTTGTCAAAGATCAGCTGACCATAGGTTGATGGATCAATTTCTTAGTTTTCAATTCTACTCCATTGGTCTATGTGTTTGTTGTTGTACCAGGCTGTTTTAACAACTGTGGCTGTGTAGTAAGTCTTCAGATCTGGGAGTATAAGACCTCCTGCTGTGTTCTTCTTCCTCTTCTGTAGTACTTTTCTTGTCTGAGGTTTCTTCCCTTTCCATATAAAACTAGTTATTAGTTTTCCCATGTCTTTGAAGCATGTTAATGGAATCTGGATCAGGATTGTATTGAATGTGTAGATTACTTTGGGTAGTATTGACATTTTCACAATGCTCAATCTTCCCATCCATGAGCATGGTATGTCCTTCCATTTATGTAGATCTCTTATAGTTTCTTGAAGCAGTGTTTTGTAATTTTCTTTGTATAGGATATTTGTCTTCTTGATAAGATTTATTTCCATGTGTGTTATCTTTCTGGTAGCTTTTGTAAATAGTATTGACTTCCTTATTTCCTTTTCAGAGAACTCTTTGCTGGTGTAGAGGAATCCAACTGAATTTTGGATATTGATCTCATATCCTGACACAATGTTAAATCTTTCAATAAGTTCCAGTTATTTTCTTGCTGAGTCTCTTGGGTTTTCTGCATATAGGATCATATTGTCTGCAAATAGAGATAGGTTTATTTCATCCTTATACATTTGGATGCCTTTGTTTTCCCTTTCTTGCCTTATTGTGCTGGCTAGGACATCCAATATTATGTTACACAAAAGTGGAGATAGAGGACATCCTTGTCTGGTTCCTGCTCACAAGGGGAATGGTTTCAGTCTTTCTCTATTGAGATTAATGTTGGCTATTGGTTTTGCATGTATGCCCTTTATTACGTTGAAGAATTTCCTTTCTATTTCTATTTGTCTGAGATATATATTTTTTTTTAATCAGGAATGGATGTTGGATTTTATTAAATGCCTTTTCTGTATGAATTGATATGATTATGTGATTCTTTTCCTTTATTTTACTTATGTGATGGATTACATTGACTGTGTTTCTGATGTTGAACCAACTTTGCATACGTGGTATGAATCCTAATTGGTCATCAAGTATTACTATTTTGATATGTTGTTGGAGTCTATTGGCTAGGATTTAGTTGAAATTTTTTAATTCTATATTCATAAGGAATATTAGTCTGTACTTTTCCTTTCTAGTGTCATCTTTGCCTGGTTTTGGTGTCAGGGTTATGCTTGCTTTATAAAATGTTCTGAAATAGTTTGTGTAGGATTGGTGTCAGCTCTTCCCTGAATGATTGGTAGAAATTTCCAGTGAACCCATCTGGGCCAGGATATTTCTCTGTGGTATTTTTTTTTTTTTCTTTTTTAATTACCTGTTCAATTTCTTCCCTTGTT